>NW_006285258.1:1043222-1099391 GCF_000327345.1 Myotis davidii
CAAAGAATTTATGTGCATAAATGCATAATCCCTGGACACAGACACTAATGTGGTAAAGGCCTGGGGTAGGGTGGGGTTGGGGGCCAGGTGCAGTCTAGCAGGGGTCAATGGGGGAAAAGGGGACACCTGTAATACTTTCAACAATAAAGATAAATTAACAATAATGATGATGATGATGATGATGATAATAAAGATCAAAGAAGTGAGGGTGAGAAACAGCCTGGAATGCTGTCCTCGGTGGGATCTGAAGGAGATGGGGCAGAGATTGCTGCCTCTGAGGCTCCGCCCCCTGTCTGCTGGGCTAGAAATTCTACCAGCAGCTTTCAGGAGCCCCCTGTTTACATTTACATCCTGGGGAAGTGTCGTCAACCACAGACACCAGTGCGAAGAGGCCAGCCGAGTTCTGCAGCCAGCGGCACCAGCTGTCCTGAGCTGAGTGTTAGATATGCAGGCCTTGTATTGTGAGCTATTGTTAAACCCACGGGAGCTTGGAATCAATCGTGGTGGGAGTATCCACACCTTAAAATCAGCACATGCCGCGTAGCAAGGCTCTTCCTCTTTCCTACAGCGGATTCACCAGCATAATATCGATGGTCACATGTGGGCCAGGCCAGCGGTGATAGCAGCCAGGGCTGAGGACACTACCCTCTCAGAAGAAGGGGCATCTGAAAGGCTCGGGGCAGGGCCCAAAGGCTGGCTCTGGCTGCCTCGCAAAGTGGGAAGAGGATTGACTTGGGTTTATTTGGAAGCGGAGCAAGTAATTAAGAACATTAGATTTCTAGACCTCTCCTCTCTACTTTCTCCTCAATGAATATTTGTGTATCAGACCACCTATGTTGTGTAAGCCACTGTGCCAGGTAATATGGGACGTAATGGAAAAGAATAAGACCCAGTCCCCAAGTTTTAAGGCTCCTCTAACATGAGCATATTTTCAAGTTAAATAGAAACATAAATCACAGTCCAAGGTAGCAATAGAAGAGTCAAGAGGCCCTGCCCAGTTAAGTGCCCAGTGGGTGATTTTATGGTTATTTGTTCAGAGTTGGCCTTGCCCACCAGCCTAAGAGCTCCTTGAAGGCAGGACCAGGTCTATTGGGTTCACCTTTGCCTCCCGAGCACGTGGCCCATGGCAGGGGCTCGGTGAATACACGTCGTAATGAAGTGTGGTGACGGGACAGGAAGCACAGTATATGTGCATAAGAAGGGCACTTCTAGACAAAGGTGCCCAGGAAGGGAGATAGGCAGAAGGGACGGAATTCAAGGATAGAAGTAAAAAAGCTGAAATCGTGCTCAGAGTGTGGAGGGGGGAGTGGGAGAAGGCAGTTTTTCAGTTAAGGGAAGCGGTAAGGGCTAAGGATAGAAACAAAGGTTGAATGAAGGATGTGGGCTTTTATACTATGTGGGGCATGGATGAGGCGAGGCACTCTATATTATCTCATTTTCCCTCCAGTTCTGTAGGGTGCTTATTTTCCCCATATTACAGAGAGAGATGAAGTAATGTTTCTAGCATCACACAGATAGTAAAAGGGAACCTGGGGGCCTGAAGCATCAGAGCCTGCGCTCTTCCTGTTCTGCTCAGCGTCTCCCAGAGATGGAGGAGAGCGCTTTCCCCCTCGCCAACCTCCCTCTGCTATACCGCCCCCCCCACCCCCACATGCAGGATTGGATTTTACTAACCCTGCTCCAATAATGTTAATGCAGAGATCTTTTTGATGTGGTGTGGTTATTTCAATAGAGTTCTATGTTTTGCAGGCTGTTGGAAATGCCAAGACCACCCGCAATGACAACAGCAGTCGGTTTGGGAAATACACAGAAATCAGTTTTGATGAGAGAAATCAAATTATAGGAGCCAACATGAGAACTTACCTGCTGGAGAAATCCAGAGTTGTCTTTCAAGTAAGGATAAAAATATTTGTTAAATTTTCCTTTTCCCAATTTTTTAAGTATTGTTTCCATTCATATACTCATTAGACAGCCTACTTTGTTCTGTGACTTGTCTAGAGTCACTTCATTTACAGTTTGTTTGGTTTCTTCTGTTCTTAAAAACATTTTTTAAATTTTTATTGTTTATTTGGGTAACATTGGTTAATAACATTATGTAAATGTCAAATGTACAACATGATAATATGACATCTTTATACTATACTGTGTGCTCATTACCTTAAGTCTAGTCTCTTCTGTCACCATATACTTGACCCCTTTTATCCTCTTCATCCTGCCCCCACCCTCCTTTCTCTCAGGTAAGTACTGAGCCAAACTGGCCAGGGCCATTTGTTGCTTTTTGTTTTATATCCCACATAGGTTTGAAATCATACTGTTCTTATCTTTTTTTCATCAGACTTGTTTCAGTTATAATACCCTCAAGATCCATCCATATTGTCACAAATGGCAATATTTCGTCCTTTTTTTATGAGTAGTATTCCACTGTATATATGTACTACATCTTTTTTATCCAGTCTTCCATTGAAGGACAGTTAGGTTGTTTCCGTATCTTGACTATTGTGAATAATGCTGCGATGCACCTAGGGGTACATATATCTTTTTTTATTTTTTAAGAGTAGTTTATTGATTTTTAGAGAGAGAGGAAGGGAGAAAAGAGAAACTATGTGAGAGCATAACTTCAATCAGCAGCCTCCTGCATGGCCCCCTACTGGGGCAACCCCCAGAGACTAGACCAGGGTCCTCAAACTACGGCCCGCGGGCCACATGCAAATACAAATATTGTATTTGTTCCCGTTTTGTTTTTTTACTTCAAAATAAGATATGTGCAGTGTGCATAGGAATTTGTTCATAGTTGTTTTTTTTAAACTATAGTCCGGCCCTCCAACGGTCTGAGGGACAGTGAACTGGCCCCCTGTTTAAAGTTTGAGGATCCCTGGACTAGACTTTAGGTAAGGAGTGTCGGCCTGTGCACCAAAGGGTCTTGGGTTTGATTCCCAGTCAAGGGCATGTATCTGGGTTGCAGGTTCCATCCTCCGCTTCAGTCAGGGCGCATGCAGGAGCCAATCAATGTGTCTCTCTCTCACATTGATGTTTTTTTCTCTCTCTCTCCCCCCCTTCCTTATCCTCTTACTCTCTCTAAAAATCAGTGGAAAATATATCCTTGGGTGAGAATTAACCAAAAACTTTTAAAAATAACATTTTCTCTGGGGTCATTATTTGGAGGGCCATCAGAGCCACCAGTTCCCTATCTGTAAGAGGCAGGGCCGGGCTATGGGCCAGCAGAGGGAGCAGGGTGGGTCCCAGCATGGCTGACGCGTAAAAACCGAGGTAGGTGCCTGCGCCCCCAGAACAGAACTGTCAATCCAGATCAGCCATCTAAGACCCTCTGGTAGAAACCTCACATTTTCACTTATAAAGGATTGGTGTAATTTGGGCTCTTTTCCTTCTTTTACAGTCAGAAAATGAACGAAATTACCACATTTTCTATCAGCTTTGTGCATCTGCACAGCAGTCGGAATTTAAACATCTTAAATTGGGTACGTGATGGACGGTATGTGGAAGAGTCTCTCTTTTACGTAGGGGTTTAAATTCTAGGTTAACTTCTTCTTACGGTAACATCACTTCAAAAATATATTCTGTCCAAAGATACAAGTTCCTTGGGTTTTGGTGTGGAATGGATGCCTCTAAGGAGATAGATAAGGGCTGGAGGGTAGGGCCGGCCCACGGAGAGGGGAGCCCTTCAACCCCAGGCTTCTTTTCAAGGTCATGGGGATTGTGTCATCCAGCTAGAGAAGCGGTTCTCAACCTGTGGGTCGCGACCCCTTTGGGGGTCAAACGACCCTTTCACAGGGGTCGCCTAAGACCATTGGAAAACACATATATAATTACATATTGTTTTGTGATTAATCACTATGCTTTAATTATGTTCAGTTTGTAACAATGAAAACACATCCTGCATATCAGATATTTACATTACGATTCATAACAGTAGCAAAATTACAGTTATGAAGTAGCAACGAAAATAATTTATGGTTGGGGGTCACCACAACATGAGGAACTGTATTAAAGGGTCGCGGCATTAGGAAGCTTGAGAACCACTGGGCTAGAGCCACGTGGATAAGGCCTCCTGACAACTAGAACTTATGCTCTAGGTCTCCAAACTTTTCTTTTTATCTGAACTCCTTGGTCATTTTTCTAATGTGTATGACATATTTGTTCTTTCTAAGTTAGAGTACATTTATCATAATTTGAACTTCCTTGATGACTCAAGGTCACCATTTAGGAAGTCATAATGAAGTCACACATGCTTTGTGCTCTAAACAGACTGTGAATAGCGAATGTGGAAGAAGGGTAGCCTACTATCCAAATATCAGATGCACAGGAGGTCATGATCTTGTTTGTGGTGATGTTTATCAGGGTACACATATATCAAAACGCTTCAAAGTGTGTGGTTCATTGTACATTTAATAAACCTCACTAAAAAATGTCTGTGACACCGACATTTGTAGAGAAGCTTGACACAGGAAGCTGTGTAATAAAATTGTTAGATGTGGGATCAAAAACCATGAGTGCTGGCGGCAACCTGTGTTTAAATTCTTGCCCCGCCATCCGTGTGGGACCCTGAGGAAGTGACTTCTCTCTTCAGAGCCTCAGCTTCTGTAGGTAGAATTCTCGGGAATAAATGGAATAATGTGTGTAGAATGCTTACTACAGCTTATTAAGAACTTCCCTTTTTGATAAGCTTGCATGTCCAAGTTTTTAAGCTACAGGTGTAACCATCTTGTGATTTCAGGGAGTGCAGAAGAATTCAATTACACCAGGATGGGCGGCAACACCGTCATTGAGGGGGTGAGTGACAGTGCTGGCATGGAGGAGACGCGGAAGACCTTCACACTGCTGGGTAAGGGAGACATCCTGTCCACGGTGTGGCCATTTCCTCTTTTAAACAAATTTAAAAAGTTTAGAAGCAAGGGTGTCCAGCATGCATGTGTTCAGAATATTCCTAATAAACCCTAATTTTAGAATGAGCCTCTCAGAACGTAGAGGCCAGATGATCAAGACTGTGTCTCTCCCGGAAAAGTCGGAGCCCCCGCCTCTTTGTTCTCTGCCTCACGGTTGCTGGGAGGGCTGTGGCCCTGTAGGTGCTCCGAAGGCCTCTGGGTTGACCAGGGAGTAGCCTGGCAAAAAGCTTCTGCTCAGTGTGAGACCAGAGTCAGCTCCGCAGGTGACGGGCGTGGCTGGCAGAATGCCAGGACTACAAGGAGTCTGCATGCTTCACTCACTCTCCATATGCCCGTTGTCCAAGACCATGTTCTCTTCTGACTGCCTGTGCATTGGCTACTAGACCGCACAGTCTGGTACTTAATTATCTGTTGTCATGTATTTTCTTTTTTAGAAATTTCTTACCCAAGGATATGCTTATTGATTTTAGACAAAGGGGAAAGGAGGGGTGGGGGGCAGGGAGGGAGGGAAGGAGAGAGTGGGAGAGAGAGAAGCATCCATGTGAGAGAAGCATCCACACCAATTGTTTGCCTTCTGTATGTGCCCCAACCAGAAACTGAACCCAAAACCTAGGTATGTGCCCTGGCCAGAACTTGCAGCCTTTAGGTGTATGGGATGATGCTCAACCAACTGAGCCACGCTGGCCAGGTCATGCACCAGTTTTTCATGTGTCATAACATAGGTCCTTGACCTCGTGTAGGTCCATTATTATCTCTGGGCATCAGTTTCCCATCTGTAACCTGGAAGAATAATGACAGTATTTAGTTGTTCCAATTATCTATTGCTATTCCCCAAATATTAGTGGCTTACAATGACGGTTTATTATCTCTTGTGATTCTGGGTGGACTGGGCTCAACTGGGCACGTCTCATGTAGGACTGTCATGTGATGGTGGCAGGGGCAGGATCCTCTGTGAGCCGGGGCAGCTGCAACCACGGGGGGCTGAGCGGCATCTGTCTCTCCACATGGACGTACCAGCTGCTGGTCTCACAGTGAAGGGACTGCACATGTGTGGCAACCTTCTCCCAGAGCCGGTTCCAACAGGCTCAGGTGAACTCCGCAGGGCTTTTTATGAACTATCCTCAGAGGTAATGTGGTCTCACTACTGCCACATGCTAATATTCACAGCCAGCCATGGGCCAGCTCAGACCAGGATTCGTGGAGAGAGCCACACAGGCACAAATGCTAGGAGGGGGCTCTGGGGCCATTGGAGTAGCTACCACAGTAGCTGTGAGTGATGTGAGATGAAGAGATCATGTCTAAAATGGTTTATGAACTGTGCCATGCTGTACCAGAGGTCAGTACACATTTAATGAAAGCATGACCTCACTGCATGAATCACTAAAAATATCCTAGACCAAAGGTCGGCAGATGGCATCCCATTTTTGTAAATACAGTTTTTATTGGGACCCAGACACACTCATTGGTGTAAGTATGGTCTGTGGCTATTTTCACGCTATGGTGGCCGGTGAGTAATGGTGACATCAGCGGCACTGCCTGCAAAGCCGACCGAGAAAACAGTGGCTGACCCTCGACCTAGATGAGCGTTTTCTTGCAATATGGGGAAAGACCCAGGGAGTTCATGAAGCCGTCTAGCTTCACCCCGTGTGTCCAAACACGGAAGTCCCCTGACCAACCAGGGCCAGGAAAAGGGGAATGTGATTGACTCTAGAGGTGCAGTCACTGGATTCGTGCGTGGGACCAGATGACCCCGTAACTTCAAGATGGCCATCATCCTGTGACCCTGCAGCCAAGGAGATCATGCTGTGAGTTGGTTTCATGGTCTCTAAACTGTGTCCTCCAACACAGTAGCCACCAGCCACAGTACTTTAATTAGAGTGAAATGAAATTGAGTCCCTGAGCTTCACTGGGTGTGTTTCAGCTGCTCGTAGCACATGTGGCCGTAGCTCCTGAGCTGCACAGCACAGAGACGTCATGTCGGAGAGCTCTGTCTCCTAGCAAGGTGAACACTGCACCTTCTTTCTACTGCCTGTCCCACTGGCTCTGTTCTCCTATCCGTGCCGCAGTGTTATCTGTCTTAGGCGGAGCCCTCTCCAGGGTAGGTTCCTAACTTGACTCTTACGTAGGCTTATAACGCACTCGGGCACATCACCCTCCTTTAACTGTGAATGCTAGTTGTTGCTTGATTTGTCCGTGTCTGTGTTCTGTTATGGAAACAGTAGAGAGAAGCGGGCATGGTTAGCCTGAGGTCATCTCGTTCAGTTCACACGCCGCTTCACACCAGGCCCAGGAAGCGGGCCTCTGGAGCCCACGCATCCTCTTTGCCTGGCCTGGGTCACCAGGGCACCTCCACGTTACTCACACCGGGTAAAGCTAAGACGGCTTCACAAACCCCACAGCCTTTTCACACACTGCAGTGGTCTGTTTAGATCGGACATACCCGGGCTGACTGTGGGCAAGTGTCCTAGCCCTCCTGTGCCTTAGTTCCCTTCTGTACAATGGGGATAATCCGAGTACTTGCTTCATAGAGTTGTTGTAAGCATTAGAGAGGTGACCGTGCCCGAGGGACACAGGGTTCCACCACATCCCCTTCCTACCCGGCTCCTGAGGCACCTCCGCCGGCCGGGCAGCTGCAAAGGTGCCCCCTGAGGAAGCAGAGGTGGTGCGTGTTGGTCATAAGCTCCTTCCTTTGTTCGCTTCCCACTCATTGAACCCCGTCCTTTGATCCTCTCCTGGCCGGTTAGAGCTCCCACAGAGAACACCCTGGACACAGTCAGACCCGGCCAGGACTCGGGCCCAAGGGACCAGACCATTGTGCTTCGCACTGAAATCTAACTCAGGCCGGCAGAGTGGGTAGGGCTTCAGGGGCAAGAGGGGCAGTGGGCACCCAGTGCAGCAGCAGAGCTGTTCGCTGCACCTTCCCGCTCAGGCCCAGGGGTGTTACTGGAGCCAGAAAGGAGGGTTGGGAAAGTCAGTGCTGGACCAGGAGCAGTGACCTTACGTCAGTCGGCAACGTCGTCAGCTTGGGACGATGTTACCAGAAAAGAGACGAGCAAGCAGATCAGCCCTCTCTCCTCCTCCTCTCTGACCTCCTCCCCACAGCCCTCGCTGGTCAAACCCAACCAGAGGCCATGACCGCCTATGCCATGGTCCGCCCAGGTCAGCCCCCTGGGGCAAGTGAAATACATCCAGCACCCCACCAGAAAAATAATTCAGGCAGCTTGTGAACAAGAAAGAAAAATGCACATTAAAGATAAAGCAAGTACATCACAGAATAAATGAGAGCCGATTCTCCCAGGCACCTGGGTATTAATTTGTGTGGAACTTCCAGCAGCCTCGGCTGGCGGGGACCTAGCGGGTTGCAGAGTTCACACTGTGCGTTTGCACAAATCCAACTGGGAGAAGAATGAGCCAGGTTCACCTGGGGTCCACTTCATGCTCCCTGTCCCAGCTCTTGGCACCAGTGGTCCTAGAGCAGTGATGGCAAACCTATGACACGCGTGTCAGAGGTGACATGCAAACTCATTTTTTTGGTTCATTTTTCTTTGTTAAATGGCACTTAAATATATAAAATAAATATCAAAAATATAAGTCTTTTTACTATGGTTGCAAATATCAAAAAATTTCTATATGTGACACGGCACCAGAGTTAAGTGAGGGTTTTTCAAAATGCTGACATGCCGAGCTCAAAAGGTTCACCATCACTGTCCTCGAGGATCTTAAAGGAATCCAGGTGTTCGCTTCCTAGTGGCTAAGTAAGAGAAGAAGTGCAATATTCCTAATTTGGGAACATTTTTGTCTTCAGGTTTCCAGGAGGATTTTCAGATGGATGTTTTTAAGGTCCTGGCAGCCATCCTGCACCTGGGCAACGTGCAGATCACAGCAGTGGGCAACGAGAGGTCCGCAGTCAGTGTAAGCGGCTTGCTTGTTCCACCCTGCCTGTGTTTGGAGGGTCATTGGTAGAACATCTCAGGCTTCCCCTGCTTTTGCTTTTTAGCACCAGGCACGTTGGACCAACTGGGGAGGCCAGCTTAATAGGAAGAGGAAAGCAAGGGTTCCCATGGGTTGTCTTCAAAGAGTAAAGTTTATTTCTCTTGCAACAGAAGGGGGGGGGAAGTGCATTTTCTGTGTATTTTTCTTTTATTCAACAAATTTGACTGGCACTGTTGTAGGCTCTGGAGAAACAGCAGTGACCAACACAAAGCAAGGTGCCCCTCGAGGAGCTTTTAATCAGAGGAGAGGAGACACTATAAACAGTCACAGGCTCTGGAAGCTGCTCATGGCTGTTCAAAGGGAAAATAAGGCAGAGTAGGGGAGAGAGGAGCAGGGCCTTCAGAAAATTTCTCTGTGAAAGGCCGCCTCACACCCGAATCCTCCTCCTTTCTTTCTGACACGGCAGCAGTGGGCAGAGGCCTGCTCACAAGGACGTGAACTCTGCCTGTGTCTGGGGCAAGGAGTGTAATTTCAGAAATAGCAAAAAAGTCAGTATATCCAAAGAGGAGTGAGTGAAAGGAGGGGTAGAAGGTGAGGCTGGAAAATGGGGGGTTGAGGGGTACAGGTTATGTAGGGCCTGTAGGGCACGGGACAGTTGTAAGCAGAAAGGACACCTCCTTCCTCTTCCTGTGTAAGTTCTGTGACAGATTGCTTTATTAATGGACACTAAGTTTATGTGTGTGTCGTCTGTGACAAATATGAGTGATGGTTGGTAGGGGGCCTGTGTTTAGTTATTCTCATTAATGTCTACACAAAGAAGAAAAGAGCACTAGTAAAAAGCACATCTACGAATGCAGATGGCAGCAGTGTCCTGCCAGGGGCAAGGTGCAGGCTCCTGCCGCTGGGCCCTCCCGCTCCACGCCCAGGCCTGGCCGTGTCTCTGAGTCCTGGCTGTTCTCACACCAGCTCGTCCTCCTCTCATGCAGGCTAAGTGGGGGCCTAGGGGTCCTGGCGGGGGTGGCCCGTGCTGGCTCTGGTGGCTGACGGCCCTGATGGGGCCCGTGTTTGTTTTCAAAGGCGGATGACAGTCACCTGCAGGTGTTCTGCGAGCTCCTGGGCCTGGAGCGTGGCAGCGTCGCTCAGTGGCTGTGCAATCGCAAAATCATCACGACCTCGGAGACGGTGGTGAAGCCCATGACCAGGCCCCAGGCCGCCAACGCCAGGGACGCACTGGCCAAAAAGGTCTACGCTCACCTGTTTGACTTCATTGTGGAGAGAATTAACCAAGCGTTGCAGTTTTCAGGCAAGCAGCACACTTTTATTGGTGTTTTGGACATTTATGGGTAAGAGCCTGTCTTTCCCCGTTTGAATGTTGAATGCCCGTTATCCTTAGATCATTCGGTTCTGGCTTCTCCTCTGTGTACCTGTGATCAGAGAGGTGGTGTCCTCGGTTTTTGCACATATGGATGTTAAGTCCAGTCTCCTGGGCGACAGTGTCTTATTTAGTGTGTTAGTAAATGCTAAGTTAACAACGGCCCCTCGAGAGCTCACCGTGGCCCGCGACCGTGCCAGGTGGTTTCCATGTGCTGCTCACCTACCCTCACTCAGCCCTGGGACTCTCCCCTGTTAGGGTGGAGCAGCGAGGCTGCGAGGCTGGGGGAGGACCCAGCGCCGTGGGAGGCCCTGGCCCACTTCTGTCTCCTGACAGAGACCCCGTGAGGTGTGCACCCCATGTCCCTTTCCCGTTTCACTGGGAATGACGTCCCGGAGGTCCTGCCCTCGCCCAGGCCCACAGGCCAGAGGAGGACTCAAACCAAGGCCTCTCTCCAAGCTGCCTCCCACACCCAAGTCCTCATCCTTTCCCATATAATGCTGGTATTGCATTTGCCCCAGCCCTTCCCCAGGAGTCCCTCCGTTGGAGTTCTGTTCTTCTTCCTTCTCTTTGCCCCAACATGCTTTCCTAAATCCCAGGCCAGACTCCCACGAACGATGCTCACAGACACCCAGAGGGCCGGGTGGAGGTGGGCGCGAGGGGCCATCACATTCTGGCTTTATTTGTTGGCACCTGGCCTTCCACACCCAAGCCCTCCCCTCCCAGACCAACCCTGGCTTCTCTCCAGGACAAGGGGCAGCTTGTCCCATGAAAGGCACCACAGTGTTCCGCCCAGACTGGGCGCAGTCAGTCCCCCAGGTCTGTGAAAAGCAGCCCAACCCCCTCCCCATGCAAAGGGGAGAGCTGGGCCTGGGCCTCCCCACCTGGGGAAAGGGCGGGCAGTGCGGCACACTGACCCCAGGTAAAGATGGTGCCTCAAGGGAATCCCTTTGTTTAGCTTAGACTCAATTAATACAATGACTACCAATTAATAGTACATGTCAACAGTTATAAAATACTGAGACATTGCGGGGATCTCTAGTAAATTATTTACCTTTCCTTGTGCTAAAAAAGGAATGTGAGCAGTCGATAAGGATGTAAGTAGACTTGTAAAACAATAGTCTCTTTGTGATGGAAACAGGTGATTGTTGTATTATTCTCTGTTGTTTTCTGTGTTTTTAAAAATGCCTTAAAAATAAATAGGCCTTTATTATAAGAATATATTATTTCATTCATCCAACAAATAGCTATACAAATATCTATGTGCCAGGCCCCGTGTTGGGTGTGGTCGGTGAACAGCATAGAGACACATGGCCCCTGCCCTTTTGGGACATAAATTTTAGTGGAGTGGGCAGGTGGGTAATTAAGTGGGGATGGTTCTTTGAAAGGAATGTGTGGGAGATTAGCTGGGGATGGGGAGAGAGGAGGCAGCTGAGTGCAAGGAGCAGTAAGTGAGGAGAATGGCATGTAGCCCAGAGTCAGATCCAGGAATCTGAATTTTTTGGCTAAGTGTGCAAACCTGAGACAGGAATAATTACAAGCTCACAAGAACTTCATAGAGTATGTGTTAAATTTTAAAATTAAATTCCTCTTCAAAAAGTATAAAAGTAACATGCTTGCCACCACCCCTCCAAAATGGTACCCCTCCAAAAGAATAAGCACCCCTTTTAAATTAACGATGCTATTGCCTAGGCAAGCCCTTCCATGCCTTCTCCAGGATGCTCATGTCTAGTGAGCCCTGTTCCGTGCGCACCCTGAAACTTTGGAGAGAACTGAGCTCAGTTTGGCCTAGAAATGAGGCAGCCTCATAGGCAGTGCTCCCCCACTCAAAGCCTTTAAAGATGAAGCTGTGAGCTCGGAGGTGCAGCTGGGAACGACATGAGGGCTTGGGGTCCCCTGGCCAGTGGTGTTTGTGTTCTCTGGCCCCAGAGCTGTGAAGGCCTGGGCTGGGAGGTCAGACCCCTGGGAGTGCACACTGCAGCGTACCGGACGTGTGGCCCTGAGAAAGCCACAGAGCCTCTCCGAACCTCAGCTTCTGCATCTGTAGAATGGGGCCTCTGTTGCAGGGTATGACGAAGATCAAACAGAAGAATTGGTAAAGATATCTTCAGAACCATCAGCATCGTTCACATGTGAAGTGTTGTCATCGCCAGTGAGCTTCTGGCCTTTTAAGTCATTGGTTCAGTTCTTTCCGTTGGGTTGTGAACATTAGCTCTGGGGAAGGTGGGCAAGAGGGCAGGGAAATAATCACTGATGAGTGACATTCCGTTCCTGCTCTAGAAAGCCCTGCCTCTGGCCTTGGCCGTGTGCTGTGGAGCACAGTGAGGCCCTTTTGACCCTTCCCCAACCAGCCCGGGCCTGTCCGCAGTGTCCGGCCTCAGCACCTCCCCCACTATGTGGGTTCGGCTCCTGCTCCCAGTCAGTCCCTCTGGAGCTGTTTAGAGAAAGTCGAGGCCCTTCAACTGCCCAGGAAGTCTAAACTGAGCCAAGCTGGCTGTCGAGTGACACTCCCAGGGGATCCATGTTGGCAATGGCAGGACCCCGGGGGATAGAGAAGTGAAGAACCACAGCTTTGGAGGCACCAAGAGCTGGCGTCAAATTGCATGTCTGGCACATTTGCTGGCTGCCTTCTCCACGATGGTCACCGTCTCCTCTGACCCTCATGTGTGACCGTGGGGTCGCTGTTGCCCTCCAGCTGGGGTGGTGCTCAGTGGAAGTGATGTGTATCTATGCTGATGCCTAAGCACCGGGGAACTTCCTCCTGGCAGAAGTGGGGAATTTCATGCATGAGTTTTGTTCAGTCAATAACATGGGATAATTCACATAAACGTCCAGATTTCTGGCTTTTCTGGAGAATCAGGTGATCTAGCATCCTGACCTGCATTCATCCATGGCCACAGCTGGCGGGAGCTGAGTACCAGGTAGCAGCTGCCCCGTAGGATAATCCTGTTTGCCACGGCCCCGCACAGCTTACTGGCCGCTCTCCGGCCTGCTTCCCCTCCCCTCTCTGTCACCTGCCCACCTCCTGCCAGCCCACGAGTGGGCAACTTCAGGGCAGTGCCAGCAACAGCGCTGAAAGTCTGAGGATGGAGGCAGGGCATGTCTGTCACAGGCCTGATGGGGCCTGCTGGGCTATAGTGTTAAATGACCTTGCCCTTTTCTTCCAAGACCTGGGAAAGCACCCTGGTGGAGGCAGAACTGTGCTGCCTCTCCCTCCAACTGGCAGCGAGCAGGGAGTAGGAAAGAGCATTGCTTTTTTACCGAAAGCGTCAGTGTTCTAGCCCGGCAGGCTCACAGCAGTCTGACATTGCTGTGTGACCTTAGGCAAGTTTCCGAACCTCTCGGAGCCTTATTTCCTCATCTACAAAGTGATGATAACAGTACGGCTGTGAATGAAATGATACATGATATTGTGAGGGGCCTGATTTAGTGCCTGCCTCAGAGTGGGTGTTTTGTACATACCATTCCTTCTGTGGCAACCTGGGAAAAGCTGATTTATGCTGTAGATTGACTGTCAAGCATTCAGGTATATTTAAAACTTTCAGAAAGCACAGCTAACTTTTCAGCTATGAACTTTGTCCAAAGAATACTGACCAATAAATGATGTATATGTCTTCCAAGTTACATTTTAACTTTACATTTACATTTTAACTGCATTTCAGCTTTGAAACCTTTGATGTGAACAGCTTCGAACAGTTTTGCATCAATTACGCTAATGAAAAACTGCAACAGCAGTTTAACCTGGTAGGTGACTTTTCTCCCGTCCTGAAACTCATTCTTGGCGCTGAGCGCAGGGAATCTGGAAGGAGGCAAACCAGGCTTCTTCCCTCTGCAAGTTGTGATTAGTAAAGGAGCCGCACGCTGGGTCACTACACCACCTTGTGGCCGTGTCTGAAATCACACCTTCCCACCTTCCTATTTTATCTTTCTGGAGCCACCTGCCTGCTCTTCAGTTCCAGTTCCTCATATGTCTTTCTCAGGTACAGACCCCGATGTGCAGCCAGACCAAGGGGTTTGTTAGCTTCCTGAAGGCCCCCCGTCCTTGCAAAACTCTGCATCTTTGCACCTGCTGCTCTGCTGTCACCCACCTGCTGTTCCCGTCCTTTCCCCACCCTTCCATCTTCACCTGGTGAACTCCCCTGCTTGTCTTTTGAATGTCGTCTTCTCCCACACAACCCCGAAGAAAAGACAGAATGACATCCTGGAGAGCACGGCCTTTTGCCCAAACTGAACTGGTTTGAGTCTCAGCTCTCCCGCCTGCTTCCTCTGGGACCTCGGGCTCTCTGATACTCAGTTTCCTCACTTTAAAAATGGTTCAATAGCACCCACCTAATGTTGTTGAGAAGACCTAATGTTGAGTCAGATTCAGTAAGTGTTTCTTTTCTTTCCTTTTCCTTACCCCAGAATTAATCCACGTGTAAGCATTAAATGTTACCCTATTGCAAATTTCTATTTTATTAGCATTCTCAAGGTTTCCTGTGTTTCGCATTTAATGACCACAGCCAAGCTTTATTCCAGGTAGATATGCAGTATAACTAAAGTCTAAATCTGCAGATCTTCCCTCTCCCCAACACAACTTAAAATAATGCATATGCAAGACACCTCCTGGAAATAGCACAGCAGAGGCTGCAACTGTGTTTCCTCCTGTTCTTCTCCACCTCTGTCAATGTGCAGAGCCTCCTGGGAGGGGTAATGCCTTAAAATGTCAGCACTGAAGCCCTAGTGAGGACTGTCTCCTAGCTCCTGTCCCATGAATCTGGCTGCTGCTGGGCCCCCGCACCGGGTGGCCTCAGGGAGCTCAGCAGTGACAGAGGGATCCCACCGCCTTCCCCTCTTGGCCTCCGTACCCTCCCTGCTTACTTTTGTGGTTAAACCACTATCATTGACACAATTTCCTGGCCTAATGTTTGTCTTAACTATGGCTCTTGGTCATCTTCCTCCCCCAGAGTCCTCCAGGCCACCTCCCGAGTGTCCGGCCACAGCAGAACTGAGTTCTGACAGGCCTCTCTGCCCCCACCCCAAACTGAACTACCAGGTCTCATCCTGACCCTCCCTCACTCATCCCTCCCCTTCCTGGGTCCTCACTGCCCCTAGGAAAGGCCACATGGGGGCTTGCACCCACCCACCCTCATCCTACTGTGCTTTCCCATCATCCCCCTTCGCTGCTGTGCTCTCTCTCTGGCTGGTTCTCAACCACCTACTGTGCTTCAGAGCTGCTCTCACTGGATGCTTCTGTGGGAGGCTCTCTCCTCACAGCCCTGAGTCCTGCCACCTGCAGCCAGGAAAAGCTGAGCCAGGCTCTGGGAAGCCCCCTGGTACCCTCACAAGTAGTGAACGAAGCTCTGCTAGTGGCTGGCTCCTCATACTGGCCCACAGCCAGCATTCTCGGCAGGCTGGCTCCATCCTGGAGAGCAGCAGCGTGAGAGCAGGGAGGCCCCGGGACCACCCTGAGTGCCATCGGTGCTGGAGGTGATGGGATGTGGGCATCCACCCAGACTGGGTGGGGGAGTGAAGTCTAAACCTGCAATAGGAATTCAGTGGCACTGGTCATGGATAAGGGGCGTAGCCTGCACCTCTGGGTCCTCGACAGACATGGAAAATCTGTCCTCTATCTCCATCTTCCAAATGCTTACACCCTACTCTTCGGAAGCACACCTCAGTGTTCTGTTTTACTCTGCATTAACTTCTGGATTCTTCCCAGCATGTCTTCAAACTTGAACAAGAAGAATACATGAAGGAAGATATCCCTTGGACTCTGATCGATTTTTATGACAATCAATCAGTTATTGACCTGATTGAAGCAAAAATGGGCATTTTGGAGTTGCTGGATGAAGAATGCTTGGTAACTTAAAAAAAATTTTTCCCCAACTTGTGAGTAGTAACAGATGAGCATATTGTAAAGTGGATTGTAAAGCGCCCTTCGAGGCTGTCCCTAGGTGTGTGCACATGGAAGTAGCAAGTGACCCCGTGCCCATTGTAAATAACTAACAAGAAGTGAGTTCCTGATTCTGTGACTCGCCCATCGGGGGGTGTGGCTGAAAAATCAATGCCATACACTTGGGAGAAAGGGTCCCTAGGGGTCCTCTTCTTAGTTCCCCCTGGGAGGAGCAACTTTGTGGTGAGTCAGCCTCACAATGCCCTTCATGGGGCCACAGGAACAAATAATCCCCAGGACACTAGTCATTTTTTGGTTTAAAGGTGGTGTTTTGATGTTCAAACATAGGTTCTGTTTCTTTTTCACATATTTATTTGTACCAAGAAAAGATTATAATGTTGAGGACTTATTGGCGTTTTCTCCCTAGAATTCTCAGCCCCATGATTCTTCTCACAGATCATCTGTTCTGGTGCCCTGAGCTTTAAAACCTGCAGTGATATAAGATTAAAGGGCCAGCGTCAGTGCCAAGCACTCTGGAATGATGTACTTGGGGCAGGGGACAGAGGATAAAGTGGTCTCTAGAAAATCACAGACAGCCCTAGGCGACCAGTGTCACAAAGCAGTATACAGGAGTCATCCTATATAATAAAAGGGTAATATGCAAATTGTCTCCTCGACCTGGAGTTCGACCAGGGGGCAGGCCCGCCAATCGCCCAGGGCCTCTCCCCCTCCCCAGCTGTCCCAGTCCCTGATCAGCCCTCCCCCCAATTGGGGGCAGGGCCGGCCAGCCAACCTCCTGCATCCCTTCCCCCCAGCTGGCTGGCCTGATCAGGGCAAGCAAGCTGGACCCCACCTGTGCATGAATTCATGCACTGGGCCTCTAGTTTGAACATAATGAGGTATTAGATTCACAGTGCTCCGGCTGAATATACTTGAGATCTTTAAAATCACCAGTATCAAGAACAAGTTTTGCAGCTAGCTTAGTTTGAGGAGGTAAGATCTTAGTGCAAGGAGGTAGTTATTCATTAGGCAGTGAAACAAAAGAAAAACTTCTCCAGGGGGAGGGGAACTACATTTAGGTGCCAGTCTTTTCCCATAAAACTGAGAATAAAGTCTTGGTGCAAATAATGGAATCAGTGCTACTTTTCCCTGAACCTTTTATATTTTTCTTTGGAGAAAAATATAAAAATACTGCCCATTTTACAGAAGTAAAATTCTTCATTCTTAAGTTACTATATGACCATTTCCTTGTAGCTTATAACATTTTGTTCTAAAAGGGCATTGAGATAGCCATTTAAATATCACTCTGAAGATTGTTGAGATCAAGGACAGATTTATGCCTAGAGTTGCTTTTTTATAAAAGCATTTATTTATTCATTTATTTACTTTATCCTCACTCGAGGTTATGATTTTTTAATTGATTTTAGAGAGAGAGAAACATCAATCAGTTGCCTCCTGTCGTGTTCCAACCAAGGATTGAACTGGAAACCTAGGTATGTGACCTGACTAGGAATTGAACCCACCACCTTTTGGTGTACCAGACAACACTCCCACCCACTGAGCCACCCGGCCAGGGCTAGAGTTGCTTTTTAAAAAGGAGCTGTGGATCTAGAGCCCTTCACTCCTAAGGCCCCACATGTCTTGGTTTCTCTTGATATAAGTGCTTTTCCATAGAAAGAAATGAAATCTTAATTATTTGTGACAGCATGGATGGACCTAGAGGGTATTATGCTCAATGAAGTAAGTCAGTCAGAGAAAGACAAATATATGATTTTGCTGATATATGGAATCTAAAGAACAAAACAAACAAATAAAATAGAAATAGACTCAAAGACACAAAGAGAGAACTAGTGGTTGCCAGAGTGGAGGAGGGTTGGAGGACAGGGTGAAAGGGATAAAGGTCTCATTTGATTGGATGTCATCCCATACACCAAAAGGTTGCAGGTTCCATTCCTAGTCAGGGTACACACCTAGATTGTGGGTTCAATCCCTGGTTGAGGTACATTCAGGAGGCAACTGATCGATGTTTCTCTCTTACATCAATGTTTCTGTCTCCCTCCTATCCCTCCCTCCCTCCCTCTTCCCACCCCTTTTCTCTCTCTGTCTCTAAAAATCTATAAAAACTTGTCCTCAGGTGAGGATTTAAAAAATACAAATTAGTACTTACAGGGATATAAAGTGCAGCGTACGGAGTACAGTCAGTAATACTGTAATAACTGTGTATGATGTCTGATGGATACTGGGTTCATCAGGGTGATCACTTAGGAAGTTACATAATGTCCACTCACTGGGTTATACTCCTGAAACTAATAGAATAATTTATATCAACTGTAATTGAAAAATAAAAAAATTATTTTTAAAAAATGAGCACTTTTCCTTGCCTCTACTCAACCTTCCTCTCTATTTTCTTTACTTGATATTTGGTGTGCTTCCTCTTCCAGTTGCCACATGGAACTGATGAAAACTGGCTTCAAAAGCTGTATAATAATTTCATCAACAAGAACTCTTTGTTTGAAAAGCCCAGAATGTCAAATGCATCTTTTATCATCCAGCACTTTGCTGATAAGGTACAGTGATCTGGGAGGGCGCTGTGTGGGGAGCCACAGCTGCTTCCCGTGGGAGAGGCTGGCCAGGGACTTCTCAGGTCGGATCCAACTCATGGGACATGAGTAAACGCAGCAATTCTTTGTTTGTCTTTATCACAGAACGCACGCCTTCCTGTTGTACTGCTTTAAAGATAAACATATTGCCAGTGGACCCCATTTCTGCGTTAGGATTTACTGTGAATTTATCAACCTCTTGTCATTTTATTTTCTCCGTGAAATTGTTATAATCAGGACAGCGTAATTGTTTCTTATAACAAAAGCTATGCCTTTTTTTGAGGTTTTCCTTTGTGACTAAGTTGTAATGTATTTATTATATGGGTGACATAGGTTGGCGAAGATGGTGAGTTTCCTAGGTGATCTTTATTTTCTTGATAAACCTCCTATTTTTAATGAAACAAATGTTACTCTATTAAAAAAGAAAATTATTTTGTAAAAATCACATGGCAGAAAGCTTAGAAAATACAGGGTGGGGTAAAAGTAGGTTTACAGTTGTGAGTACCCAAACAGCTTATTCTCATATTATTATTTATTAGTTATTGTGTTATTTCCCCTACAATCAACTGCAAACCTACTTTTGCCCCTCCCTAACGAAGGGGAAAGACAAATCGCCATAACCACCTGCCGTAAACGTGCCTTCTCTCCTTGTTTTCCTTTCCCAGGGAAGCTCCTCTCCTCAGTGGGTGTCACGCTCGAGGCCTGGCCAGCACTGGGGATGCTGGGAGCGGGCTGTGCTTGCCTGTCCCAGCGGCCGGTGCTGTGGGTCAGCGTGTGCTGGCCGTGCGAGTGACCGGGGGCCTGGGAGGGACAGGAGGCTGGAAAGCAGTAGCAACTCTGTGGGCTAGAGGAGTGCTGTTAAATGTGGTAGCCTTTTAGGGCTTAGGGCTTCTCAGATTTGGTTCCTGAAGAGAGGCAAGTGAGATGGATGATGATATAACCAGTTATACTTACATTTTCGAGGTGTCCTTTATAATTTCCTATTTGGGGCCCCCAAGGGGGAAAGAAAGGAAGGACCGGACTTCATGCAAAGCACCGCTGGGTTTTATCTCAGGAGGCCCTCCTTATAACACACAGTTTCTATACATCTCATGCTCTCACCTGGCACTTCCAAGAAATGCCTCATAAAAGAATTGAGGCAGTAACTCGAGTGGGCTGCGATTGGTGGGAAAAACACACACACTGTAAGGCCAGCTTAGCTCTCAATTCAGGAAGCCGAGGACATAGTCATTTAGAAAGTGAGGCAGCTATGCTTAGATGCAACAAGACGGCACATCTTCCCTCGGTCCCCTGGCCCCCGACAGAGGCATGCAGCTCTCTGTGACCTTCCCCACAGATGGTCTCCCCGATCGAAAAGGCTCTACATTTGTCACAGCTTTGCTCATTTCAACAAGTGCCTCGCACCACCAGCTGGAACAATTTATACAAGATTCCAAGTACTTCATTCACAAGGGAGTGTTTACAGACAGTGATCCCAGTGAGGACCCTTCCTCACCCAGAGAGACAAGCAGAGTCCTTGCTCGGGGGTCGCTGAGCACCCGCTCTGCCTCGAGGCCCCAGCACCGAAAGCCTGTATCCTCATAGTTAATATTTTATTCTCAAACATTTTTTTTAATTTACGAAGGATATATGTCACATATGAAAATATATAACTCAGAAGCAAATTCCTGAAATCTCATTAATCTGAAAGGGCTGCTGGAGAGCTTTTCTAAGCCCGATTCAAGCACTGCACACACTCACCCAGTCTCACCCCGACTATAAGAGCTTTGCTGGCTCTGGGAAGCTCTGTGGTCAGGTGGTCAGGTGCTTTCCTTTCTGCCCCATTAATGCTGATTTAGGAAAACATTTCTGTTTGAACCCAAAGGACACCACTGACATGTTCCCTCTCCCCGGTGGCTTCTAAGGCCAGGTGAGCCCCAGTCCAGGTCTTGTTAGACCTTCGTGTGTATTAACCGCCCACACTGCAGAGAATGGTCAGTGTGGCCAGAGGGAAGGGACAGGTGAGAGAACAGAGATCAGCAGCCAGTGGGAAATCCGGGCAGTGGGCAGCCGGCCTCTTCCGTCTAGACGTGACATGTTCCCAGCTTCATCTATTGGGGTGGCTGTGATCAACAGAAACCGAATCTCTTTGTGGGAAGATGGTCTTTAGAGCCCCTTCGTTGCTCTTTCTTTAAAAAGAAGAGAAACTTCTGGTACTTAGATGCTGTCTGCTGTTGTCTTTTTGGAAATAATGAATTCCTTCCTCTGCATAGGTTGAGTATAAATGCGAAGGTTTCCTTGAAAAGAACAGAGACACCGTCTATGACATGCTGGTTGAAATCCTGAGAGCAAGCAAGGTTTGTCAAGTCCCGAGGGGTAATTAATGTTCTGCATTAGGCAGATGCGTGTCAGGAAAGAGTACAAAGTGTGAGAGTGTGAGTATGTGTGTGTGAGTGTGTGTGTGTGTGTGTCTTGCAATGGCAAACTGTAAGTCAGACATACAAAAAACTATTTTAGAATTGGGACTAAAATATGTGTCTAGCTTCTGAAAGCATACAAACCTCTGCTATATGCAAACTCAGAAATCAAATGTGCAAATAACAGAGAGGAAGGACAGTTGATCTGGCCATTTAAAGAACCACTTCTCACATTTTATTCAATCAGTCACAGATACGATTGATACAGCAACTGCCATGTGCCAAGCACTGGCCTAAGTTCTGGGGACGCAGCAGTGACCAAGGCAGGCGGGGTTCCTGCCCTGTGGAGCTCACATCCTGGAGGGAGCACCAGCGTTAAGCACGTGATCAGCAATGGTGGGCAGTGCTGAGTGTGCAAGGAAAACCCAAGCACAAGGGGGAGAGAACCACACAGGGAGGGACAGTGGCTGTGGCCGGGGAAGCTCCTCAGACCCACAGTTCTGTGTGATCGCTAGTGTCACCAAAAGAGTGCCTTCTGGCTTTTTTTATTTCCTCTTTAAACATGTCTTTATTAAAATTTGAGAGAAAGGATATTTCATAAGCCTTCATCTTTGTGAAAATTTGTTTATCATAATTAATTTCCTTCTTTTAAAAGATCCCAGTCCTTTGTTGATGTTCAGGTATTTTGACCATTTCCCAAATGAACACGGGAAATTCCACTAATGACAATACATGAATCACTGGCCGTGACACCTTCAGTCATTGAAACTGGTTCATGGTAGAGAATCCAGTGTAGAAATGGCCAGCATCTTGTGTAGAAATTAGTTGACTTAATTTGCCAGTTGTTTACTCACCCCCAAGCTTAGCCTGGGGTCCAGTCTGGAAGACGGAGGCAGATCCTGTGGAATCACCAATGCATCTCCCGTAAAGCACTTAGGCTCTCGGAGACTCGGGTTTCAGACCCATTCCATGGGCACACCAGGATGCATCAGGCAGAGATTCTGCCCTGATGGAGATCAATGTCGGATTTAAAATAAAATATAGGAGGTTCGCTCTAAGAGAGAAGATGGACATTTAAAGAAATAACTGATGCCCTGGCTGGTTTGGCTCAGTGGATAGAGCGTCGGCCTGCGGACTCAAGGGTCCCAGGTTCGATTCCGGTCAAGGGCATGTACCTTGGTTGCAGGCACATCCCCAGTAGGGGGTGTGCAGGAGGCAGCTGATCAATGTTTCTCTATCATCGATGTTTCTAACTCTCTATCCCTCTCCCTTCCTCTCTATAAAAAATCAATAAAGTATATTTTTTTTAAAAAGAAAAGAAATAACTGATTAGAAAGTAATGAGTGTCTTAGAAGAGGTACAAATGAAAGATTAAGACAGTTCAGAGAAATATGGAATTCTTTCCTGCTGGGCACCAGCGAAGGCATTGTGAAGGGGCAGGGTGAAAAATATGTTAAAACCTTGAATGACGGGTTGGTTTGGAGCTGTGGGAGTGAGGCTGTGGGGTGGGAGGGAGACTCCAGGCACACAGATAGGCCTTGTAAGTGTTTCCACCTTCCCAACACTACGGACAATCTCTGCTTCCATTCCTGGTCATCCTGAGTGAGGAGATCGCTCAAGGAATTGAGACTTGATGTAAAGACTGTCACTTGACCCTCCACTGGTTTGGATGGGCTTGTTGTGGTCATTTATGTGGCTTGTACCAGCTGAGGGCTGTGGGTGAGCATTTTTGGACACTGAAATCCTCTGCTCCTTCCAGTTTCACCTCTGCGCCAAGTTTTTCCAAGAAAGCCCAGTTCCCCCGTCCCCTTTTGGTTCAGCGATCACGATGAAATCTGCCAAGCAAGTCATCAAGCCCAACAACAAGCAGTTCCGGACCACCGTGGGGAGCAAGGTATCGGGAGGGTTAGGGTGAGGGGCCACGGGCTCAGCCAGGCCCCAGGGAGCCGGGCACTGGGCGGACCCACATTGCAGGCCTAGACATGGCACCACGCTTCATCCAATGGGACGTAAACTCAAATGCAAAGAAAAGCAGTAGTTCCTCGTGGTCGCACCTCAACCTCCGAGGCCACACACGCCTGGGCAAACCGCACATTTGCACAGTAGTGTGACTTACCACACTTCCTGCTGGGTGGGAATGTGGGACAGAGCCGTGTTCCATCCAGGGCAGTAGGACACGCTGATAACCACAGTCACAGGTTGCAACCTTTCAGAATAGATGTTTAGCATGAAGTTAACTTTTCCTCCTAACTTACCAAGGTGGGGCCTTTTTTTGCCTCAATGTAAGCCAGTGGTTCTCAACCTTCCTAATGCCTCGACCCTTTAATACAGTTCCTCATGTTGTGGTGACCCCCAATTTCATTGTTACAAATTGAACATAATTAAAGCATAGTGATTAGCCCTAGCCTGTTTGGCTCAGTGTATAGAGCATCAGCCTGGGAACTGAAAGGTCCCAGGTTTAATTCCTGTCTTAAGGGCATGTACATAGGTTGAAGGCTTTTCCCTGTTTGGGGCCCAGGTCAGGGCTCATGCATGAGTCAACCAATCAAAGTGTTCCTTTCACTTTGATGTTTCTCTCTGTCTTTCCCTCTTCTCTTCCACATTCTCCACAGTTGAGAACCGCTGATGTAAGCATTCCCTTTCAGCACATTTGTTGTCTGACTGTCTCCTAGTTCCGCAGCTCTCTGTCCTTGCTCATGGAGACCCTCAACGCGACCACGCCCCACTACGTTCGCTGCATCAAGCCAAACGATGAGAAATTGCCCTTTGAGTAAGTGCTCTCATGCGGCAGAGTGTTTCCATCATAATATCTGGGGAGTGTGCCTACAATTGTCTTGAACTTTACTGTTTCTGATTCGAAACGATCCTGCCCTGTACACATAATGTTAGTACAACCCCTGTGGCCGAGGCCCCTTATCTCCAGCATGAAGCTAAGTGGCGAGAGGTGAAAGAACAGTCTGTACTTGAAGTTTATGCAACTGAGAAAGCCCGAGTATGTTCCCTGGTTCTGAAAGACTTTGTTTGTGTTTAAAGGAGAAAGGCTGAAGGAGGGAGGTCACAGTTTCACCTTCTGACGTGGCAGGAGACATGAGACTTTCCTCTGGGGCCCCGGAAAAGGGCTCCAGATCTGTGAGTGGAAGGTCTTGAGTCCCTCTTAGCTGATGGAGCTGAGGGCTGGCCGAGGGGACGTGCTGTCCCGGAGGTGGTGGATGTGGTCACAGGGTCAGACCCAAGGCAGAGGGCTGCCTGCTGGGTGTCTGTACAGGGAACTCAAGCATCAAATGAGCACTTGGACGAGGTCAGCTTGAACATTTCTTCCCCTCTGTTGTCATTCGAAGCTCAGCTCAGCCCAGTGGTGTTTCCCCATAAGGCCCTCTCCCTGTCGCCTGCAGCAGAACCAGCCGCTCCTTCTCTGTGTCCTCAGCCTCCTGAAATGTGTCACAGAGGTGCCATTTTCACCTGACATCAACAAATCTTCATTAGCCGTCTGCTGTGTGTGGCCTGTGGGTTACAGAGACCTGCTCCCTGGGGCTCCCGGTCAGGGCAGCCCTGCTGCACTGCTCATGGGCACGATCGTCCATGATGATGGCTTAACACCTTGTAAAACTCTCTTTTTTAAGGTTTGATTCCAAGAGAATTGTCCAGCAGCTGCGAGCCTGCGGCGTCCTGGAAACTATTCGCATCAGTGCGCAGAGCTACCCATCCCGGTATGCGGTCTGTCCTTGTTTCGGGAGAAAGTGCCCAATTGGTCACATACTTTCATAAGATGCTCCCAAGTTTTGTCCCACTGTGCTAGGCCAGAGCAGGGTGATAGGCAGGCAGCGCAGGCAGGGGCCAGGGGAGGGAGGAAGGGAAGGGAGGTTGCCATCACCACCACCCCATCCCCTACCTCAGCTGCTGCCCAGGGTCACTCGTGGCCTCCCAGCGCCTGGGAAAGGGAGCAGGGATGGGGGAGAGGACATTGTTGGAGCTGAGCATTAATAAAATCAGTCCAGGTGTAGACAGGTGTGCTTCGCATGAGATTCAGGTGGTATCCCAGCAGGAAGGCAGGTCAGAGGTCAGGGTCATCACCCCAGAGCAGACTGCACCCCGCCAGCAGTGACAGATGACATGCTCCCTGTCTGGTACGCCTTCTTATATCCACTTTGACTTTCCAGGTGGACGTACATCGAGTTCTACAGTCGCTATGGTATCCTCATGACCAAGCAAGAGCTTTCGTTCGGTGATAAGAAGGAGGTCTGCAAGGTGGTTTTACACAGGCTCATCCAGGTCAGGCTCGCTCACCTCGAGTCGCGGGCTCATACCAGGAAGCGCGTCTCCCAAGCGCGTTTCCTCATCCCTGCCTCAGTCTCTGGACTGTAATTGTCGTGGTGGCTAAGAGGAAAGAAGATGGGCCCTATGCCTGTCTGTATGTGCTAAATAGGTCAGAGCAGCAGGCTCATGGGCATCACCTCCTGGCAGCAGGCGTCTCCTTTAGGGACCCAGATTTCAACCCTGGCTTCCCCCAGTGTCCTGTCCGGCTTTGTTCTCCCACATCCTGGGGATCTTCCATGGGCCTGGTTCATGTTACACAGTCCACCAGACGTCACCGAGCCAGGGTTCCAGACGTGGCCCTCAGCGTGGGTTTAGGTTATTGCCGAAGCAGTGAGTTATGTTGGAAAAGAGATAGGGAAGGAGTTATGACGGTCAGGAAGGGGGTCAAAGAGGAGCCAAAATGAAGACAGAAACCAAGCCTTTCCTGGTGCCTGTGCCCCTTTGTGGACAAACAAGTCAAAGTATAAATTTCTAGATCATGACCAGAGTTTGTCTGCTTTATGTCAAAGAACAAAAATGTAAACATATCAATGTTTTGGGCATCTTTGAATCTCTAAACGTCTTTCCCAAATATCTGAAAAGATTTTGTTTTTGATTATATTATTTTTCTCTTCCAGGATTCCAATCAGTACCAGTTTGGTAAAACCAAAATTTTCTTCAGAGCAGGCCAAGTGGCTTATTTAGAGAAGCTCCGGTTGGATAAACTGAGGCAGGGTTGTGTTGTGATACAAAAGCACATCCGAGGCTGGCTCCAGAGGAAAAAATTCCTCCGCCAGAGACAAGCCGCCCTGACCATCCAGCAGTACTTCCGGGGGCAGCACACTGTCAGGTAGGTGGGAGCCAAGGGGACGTGTGCAGTTGTGCAGCTTTCTTTGCTGGTCACGTCCAGGAGGGGGGAGGGGCCTGTCAAGGACAAAGGACCTTTCTCCTGGGACCAGGGTGCATGTCCCTGAGGTGGCCATAAGCCTCCCGATGAGAAGGGTTTGTCCCTCAGGGCAGGTAGTGCTGACTCAGCCCCCTGTCCCCATGTGGGATAGGTGACAACCGGGACCCAGAAGAGAGGAAGCCCCAGTCAGGGTGTCTTGGAAGAGGTCAGAATTCCTCATGAGATAGGTGGAGGGACTGGGACCCTCGTCTGTGAGAACTGAAAATGCCTAGGAAGACTCGGGTCTCAGTGAAGCCCCTGAGTAAAGACGCCAAAAATAGCCACTGACCAGCCTACCGGCAGAGGACAGGAGACAGAGCACACCTGAGGGGATTGACGGGGAGGCCCTGCCAGCAAATGCAGAGCCCTCGGGCAAGGCTACGTGGTAGCCCAAGGGAATGGCTGAGCGCAGGGCAGTCCCACCAGCCATGCCCGTCCCACCCTCCTCAGGTGCTCCCAAGAGGCCATGTTGGGCTGGCCAGTGGACAGGCCTTCTTCCCAGTCTGCACTGTGTGCTTCCATGTGTGTAGCCCGGCTCGCTCCCTGGCTCGCTCCCTGGCATGCTCCTAGGATAGGTGCGAAGGCAGGTGTGTCACTGAGCCTGACCTCTTCCTGTGCTTCTCCATGTGGTTGGTGCACCACCACCTTCATCTCAGCCCACCCCAAACTGGTCTTGCCATCACAGCCCCATGCCCCAGGCAACCAGCTTACATGCATATGCAGCCAGGCTCGCCCTCCCGGGCTTCTGAGTTCAGTTAACAGCAGCCGCCAGGGCAGGAAACCCTGGACTTATCGCCTTCCCCAAGTGTGTGCTCCCTTTCCTGTCGGGAATCACAAAGGCCTGACTATTCCATGCACCCTTCACTTGCCTCTGTGTCTGTCCCGCTCATCCCATTCCTGGGCACCTGCCCTGGGTGAGGCCTCCGTCATTGCTTCCTTACACCCTTTGAGCACATTCCTTCACCTGCCGCCTTTCTCTCCATCTTCCTAAAGCAGGGCCTGATCCAGCCACTGCCCTGCTCCTGCCCTGGATGCCTCCAGCAGCCTCTGTTTCCTACCAAAGAGCATTCAATCTTTTTAATGTTTTTAAAATATGTTTTTATTGATTTCAGAGAGGAAGGGAGAGATAGAAACATCAATGATGAGAGAGAATCATTGATTGGCAGCCTCCTGCATGCCCCACTCTGGGGATCGAGCCCACAACCCAAGCATGTGCCCTGACTGAGGATCGAACTGTGACCTCCTGGTTCATAGGTCGATGCTCAACCACTGAACCACACTGACCGGCAAGCATTCAATCTTTGCTATGGCCTGGATGCATTCATAAGAATAGAAGCTCTGTGAGGACAAGGACCATATTTGTCTGGTTCCCATTATATTCATACTAGGACCTAGCACAGTGGCTGTCACATAGTAGGTGTCTAATACATATATATTTCAACTAGAGGCCCAGTGCACGAATTCAGGTGGGGTCCTTTGGCCTGGCTGGTGATCAGGACTGATCGGGGCTGATCAGGGCCAGGCAGCCGGGGGGAGGGACCAAGGGAGGTTGGCCGGCTGCAGGAGTTGGCTGTGGGACATCACTGGCATACCTCATTTTCTTGCTCCTGTGTTGAGAATCTGCCCCCTGGTGGTCAGTGTGTCGTCAGAGTGACCGGTCGACTGGTCCTAAAGGTCACTTAAGCTTATATATATATAGATATATATTTTAATAACAAGTGGTTCCCATCTGTTTTTCTAACCTCATTGACTACTAATTTTCTCCATGTATCTCATATTCAAGCGATTTTAGACCGAGTCTCTTTCTGAACATTCCAGCACTGCTAGGCCTCCAGTATGAAATGCTTTTCCAACCTTTGCTGTCTACAGAAATCCTTTTCCATCAAGGGCTGGCTCACAGGTCAGCCCTTCCCAAGCATTTCTGTAAGATCTCACTGACGGATCTTTTAGCAGTCATCCTATTTCTCTCATATCCCACTTGGCCACTTATAAGTCTGTCTGCTCCACAAGATGGTAAATCCTGAAGGTAGGAGCTTTGTCGTCTTCTCCAGTCCTTTGGATAGAAGACGACAAATGTGTTCAGTGAGAGCTGTTGGGGCCCTGCCGTTTCTCTCACAGTTGTTCACCTCTGCCGTGTAGCATGACATCAGGCACGGGGAATATTGTAAAGCATAGGCATGGTGTGTTCCTGTAGAACCTGACCATCTCAGGTGGAAGCTGCAGGCTTGGCCCGAGGCCCTGGTTTGCCACCCTCTCCCTGATCTAGAGCTTTCAGCCCGATGGCCCACAGAATGAGTGAACAGGTGAAGGAGCAAGTGCAGTGCACAGGTTTGTTGCCACCGTCCCTGTGGGCGTGAGGGAGGCGGATTATCAGCCTGGATGTGAGGAGTGTGAAGTTCCTCGTGCCTGGAGCCAGCATATTCAGATCAGGGTGAAAGGGGAGACGGTAATGACTGATCTCAATCTGGCATTACAATAAACCACTCACAGAGCATAATGTGTAGATTTGCAAAACATGGGACTATTCCTTAGTCGGGAAGAGCACACGCTGTAGAAGCCAGTGCGCTGTGGGTAACAGGTTGACTTCCCATTCTTCTCAACCAAGGAAAGCTGTGACCGCAGCGGCCTTGAAAGAGGCCTGGGCAGCCATCATCATCCAGAAACACTGCCGTGGGTACCTTGTCCGCAGTCTGTACCAGCTGATCCGCGTGGCCACCATCACCATCCAGGCCTACACCCGAGGATGCCTGGCCCGGAGGAGGTATCGCAAGGTGCGGCCAGGACCACAGGCTTCCCCAGGCTCGTTTTATTTTTCATCAGCAGCACTGGCATACCTCATTTTCTCGCTCTTCACAGATATTGTGGGGGTTTAATATTTACATTGAAGGTCTGTGGCAACTCTGTGTTGAGCAAGTCGATCAAGCACCATTTTTCCAACAGTCTTGGGTAGTGGGTAGCATTGTTTAGCAATAAAGTATTTTTATTGTTTTATGCTTTTTAAACATAATACTACTGCCCACGTAATAAACCATGCTATAGTGTAAATATAACTTTTACATACCCTGGGAAACCCAACAATTCATGATACTCACTTTACTGCGATCTTCACTTTATTTCGGTTTCTGGAACTGAGCCCACAGTATCTCTGAGGTATGCCTAGAGTGAGATAGTGCTTTTGCATGAAGACCTTCCTAGAGCAGCAAGTTCTGGTATGTGAATGTCTGGACATGGCTGCTACAGGTGGAATTTGGCTATTGTTTCAAAAGTCTATTGTAGGTCCCTATGGGCTGATGACAAGAAATCTGTGTTTTGCACTGTGGGAACATTGTGGTAGTTGCACCTCCCAACATTGGAGGCGTTGATGAGAGAAAGAATGGCGAGCCAGTTTGCATTTCACAAAATCTTGTTTTAAAGATGCTGGAGGAACACAAGGCTGTGATCCTTCAGAAATATGCTCGGGCGTGGCTGGCCCGGCGCAGGTTCCAGAGCATCCGACGGTTCGTGCTCAACATTCAGCTCACGTACAGGGTCCAGCGCCTGCAGAAAAAGCTAGAAGATCAGGTAGGTGTTCCTAATGCATCTTTCATACTTACTTTTTCCAATAGATATATTTTGTTCTGGGCCAGTTCCTTAGCTATGCAATCAAATGTATACCCATGCCAGGAGGTTCCGGTCACATGAACCCTGAGCCGGGAAATAGAAGCACATTTTATAGGGCTGCTACATTTGTTCGTGCAGGTTGTACACTGCACAGGGCAGCTGCCCAGGAGGGCCGGTGGGGCTGAAACCCAGCCTGGTTCTGCTTGCTGACCCATGTGTTCTGGCACCGAGATGGGCTGCCTGGAGGCAGGGGTGCGTTTTTTCATTTGCACAGAGCTGTTGCTGTCTGGGTGCCAAGCCAGGCTCCCTCAGGGAGGTCTTGGCTCAGAGGAGCTGCCATTTCCTAATCTGCCTGAAGGTCCATATGGCCTAGCTGCAGCCCTGCCTCGTGTGAGAAGACTCCCCGTGCCATTCCCACTGCTCTCTGCCCGTGGGCGAGGGCTGTGCAATATGCAGCGTCCAGGCCTATGGAGCTCACTCCTGGGCTGCCTCAGTTTATACTGAGAGTCTCCTGAGGTGAACTTTAAATGTAGCCTTAGCTATACCATAAGGATCCTTAATGAATGGATGAGCGTGCAAACCAATACACTTGACATTTTGATGCAGTTTCCCCTATTGTGCTGCTATGTGACAGGTGTGTGTTATGTGGTTTGTGCAGAATATCGCTCCACGTTCAAGGTGTTGGCCAAGCTGGTTTCCACTGAGTTGTCTCCCCTGGGCTTGCAGATGGCGATCTCTTCCCCATGTCTTTTTTTAAAAAATATACATATATATATATATATATATTTCTATTGATTTTAGAGAGGAAGGGAGGGAAGGAGGGAAGGAGGGAGGGAGGGAGAGAAAGAGAGAGAAAGATCAATGATGAGAGAGAACCACTGACCGCTGCTTCCTGAACACCCTACACTGGGGATGGAGAGGGGGAGAGAGAGAAACATCAACGATGAGAGAGAATCACTGATTGGCCACCTCCTGCATGCCCCTCCTGCAGACTAGGGATCGAGCTGGCAACCCGGGCATGTGCCCTGACCGGGAATCGAACCATGACCTCCTCCCTGTGTCTTCACAGCATCTTCCTTCTGTGTGTGTCTGTGTCCCAACCTCCTCTTCTTATAAAAACACCAGCCATCCTGAATTAGGTCCATCACGTGGCCTCATTTTACCTTAATTCTGTTTAAAGTCAGTCACATTCCGAAGTGCTGGGTGTTAGGACTTCACCATGTGACTTGGGGGCACTGGGAAACCCGATCCAGCCCACACCATAGGAGTTGCCTGGTGCTCCGGGGTAGACCGGCCTCACAGTAAAAGAGCCCCACCAGCTCAAGAACATTAACCCACCAGCTCTGCCTCGCTGTTGTCGCTGGGCTGAGGATGCTCAGACACGCCCTCACAGTGATAAACGTGGCCAACGTAACTGAACCTCTGAGAGACTTAGATGCCGTGTTAAAGGCTGCGAGAAGCCAAGGGAACAGCTTCTTTATTTGGGAAAAACCCCTGAGCACCTGCTGTTGTTCTCTAGAACAGAGAGAACCACGGGCTGATGGAGAAGCTGACCAGTCTGGCTGCCGCTCGGGCTGGTGATGTGGAGAAGGTTCAGAAACTGGAATCGGAACTGGACAGGGCAGCTGCCCACAGGCGCAATTATGAGGAGAGGGGGCAGAGATACAAGGCCACCGTGGAAGAGGTTGGTGCTGGTTGTGACTGGCGATCACTGTGAGTCTTCCCATGGGAGGGACCTCAGCGTGTGTCCCCACAGAGCTCCCACAGTCAGAGGGGCCTCCCTCTCAGAGGACAGAGGGCAGAGCCCAGAGTCTAGGAAGAAACACAACATGACGTTGCCTCTTCCTTTCCACTTCTGTCAAGAGACGAAGGCCAAGAAGGAGCCCAGTGGCTGCTTCCCCCTCCGCCAGGACCACCTTGGTCCCCTGTTGCTGGCCCGTCTGGTGTGAGCCCTGGGCACCTCCCCCAGGACAGCAGCACAGAGCTCGGCAGGTCTTCATCTCGGCGGCGGGGTCAGAAGAGCAGCAGACGTAAAAACCCAGTGTCCCTGCTCTAAAGCTTGTCTTTGCTGCTGTCCGGCTGGTTGCCCTCACCCTCTCTGAACTTCAGTTCCTCGTATGTAAAACAGAAATGACAAAAAGTATCTTGGCAGCGTTGTTTTGAGGATGAAGTTTTCAGGTGAAATCATTTAGCTAAATGCCTATCACAGAGCCCTGCCCAAGCACAAGCTGATAATTTCTAGCGAGGTGTCTTTATTCCTGCCCATCCTCCCGCACTTTTCAAAGTCCTCAGCACCCAAGGTTGTGGCAGCCTGGAGTCCTGGGTGTCTCTGTGCCTCCCCAAGGCCTGGTGCCTGGCTGCTGGCACTGCCCACACTGCTGGTCACCAACCATCTATCAGCACCTTCAGCTGCCAGCCCAGCAGACACTTGACCAAGAGGAGCTAAGATAGTAGAGCTTACATGACGATCACACAGCCTGCCTTCCTGAGTCATAACACTCTCAAAATGTGAATCCACGGTACATCACAGATAATTTACATCCTACTAAATAGATAAATACCCTGTGTGTCGAGAAGCTCAAGAAAAGGATAGAGAAGACGCCTTGACATGTGAGGTGACCTTGGTTTGGTCTGGCTCCTTGATCTCAGCCCTTGCAGGCTGGGAACTGGCGTCTGCTTGCGGTCACCTGGAGCCCTTGCATGCGAAGGTAACTGCAGCGTGATGCCATGTGCCGTTGCTGGCTGCTATCCACGGATAGAATGTGTGTGTGTATACACATGCATACATACATACACACACATGTGCACACATACTGTTTTAAAAAGACAGCCTTTCACCGAGTAGAACAATGGTGACCAAACTTAAAATGAGGTTTTTTAAAAAAGATTTTGCTTCCCTTTGCTAGAAATTGGCAAAGCTTCAGAAGCATAATTCGGAGCTGGAAGTACAAAAAGAGCAGATACAGCGGAAGCTTCAGGAGCAAACTGAAGAGCTGAAAGGTAAAGCCCACGGCGGCCGGATTCATCCACCCATGCGTTCGCTCGTCCAGTCATTCTGGTATAACTGTTGGCTGTGATCCGAGCTTTAGGCAGCATCGGGAGCCTCTGGTGTATACTTACTATAACAAGAACATTGGTGCTCCACAGAAAATAACGATATTTAAATTGTGGTAATTTACCCTATAGATTCATCTGTTTATTTCCATCTTAGTCAGACAACACAGCAATCCCTGTCTCAGACCCTCCCTGGGCCACTTGCAGGGTACCATGTTTGGCCATAAGCCAGGAGCCTTTCATCACAGGTGGAGAAGGATGTGTGTTTGTGTGTGTGCATGGATGTGCTCGGGGGGGTTAGTTAGGATAATGTTGGAGTCGTGTTTGTTGTTTGCCAAGGATTTGCAGTCAGATTTGCAGTAGATCTTTCCACCTTACTCGATCTAAGGGGTACCTTGGCCCTGAACTAAGGGCATGCTTACCTCATGAGCCACAGCTTCTCCAGGCTGTCAGGCACAGATGCTTGGAACCATGGTGGTACAACTTTTATTTAGGGGTGCAAAGCAGCCTCTCTTAGCCTCGCTCTTTCCATTTGTAGCTTTCCAGCTTGAATTCTAATCGTAAGCAGTTGCTAAACTCCAACAGGCTCATGAACCTGGTGGTTCCTGACCAGGTGGTTTAAATTGCCACACTCAATTGCCTGTCTTTTCCCAGGGACCGTTTTCCTTAAGCTCTGACCCACGGCACATGAGACCTGGGGGTCCAGGTGAGAGTGTGAGAGGAGCCATGTCAGGAGGAGGGAGTGAACATCCCGAGTCCTGTCCAGGAGAGCAGGAAAGGCCGCCCAGATGAGGCCAAAGACGGCGTGCCTCCTGCTCCAGATGCTGTGTGCACCCCGTCTCTAAGGACTGATGATGAACAGGGCAAGGTCAGAGGTCAGGTCTAAGAGTAAACCTTGAACCTAAATGAGGGAAGGCCTTAACCATCATTACCTTTCTTATTACAATACACTCCTCTTGAGCGCTTGTTCTTTTTTCTAACTTTAAGTAGCATTTCCCCCAAGAATATTTAAATTCCCACAAGTGTGTCTTGAAAATTACATATTTGGTAGCATTAACATGTTTGGGTGGATAATTTTATAACATCTTCTAAAACGTGTATGAAAACTGTCAAACCCAGTGTTCATAAACTGCTTGTCCCAAGGGTCTGCCTACACATGGCAAACAGTGCTCTGTGAAAGGCACCAGCCTTCACTCATCCTGGACCTAGACAGAGGGATGTTATCAAAGTCTTCTCCCCCTTTTGAGATTCCGACTTGGACAGAAAGTCACATGTGAGCAGCCTGTTTAGCCTTTTTTGCAAATGGCCCAAAATGGTAAGCCAATTCTGGAGTGAAGTGAAAATTGAAATTATATCAAATATGCTGGCTTCTAAATGTAACCTTAGGTGTCTTCCCTCGTGTTTTCTGGCTGACTCACGATGTTTAAAGCAGTCATTTTGATTCAGGGACATTTGACACTGCACTGGACAAACTATTAAACTGTTGGCTTTTTTTAACCAAATAATTTGGAGGATTGCTACTGTCACTTCATCCCTGGGCTCTCCTCTGGGGCAGGACTCAGAAACCAGACAAAACTCAAGAATGAGGTGTCAGCTCAGTACAAATAGGGACACCAGGCTCTGATGGGCTGCATCTGTCATCCTGCTCCTGTTTTGAAGGGCGCCTGTCGTGTGTGGACGTGCTGGGGACGTGGGATTGTCATGGCCAGAGGCTGTCCAGAACCCCATGCTCCCTTAACCTGCACTGTGTTAGGGATCCTGTACTTACATGAAGACACTTTATTATTTTCTTGGTTATTGTGAATGACTGGTTTCAGTCAAGGTGCCCCCCCGGACACTTGGCAATGTCTGGACACATTTTCAATTGTCACAAGTGGAGTGAGTAGAGGTGCCGCTGGATTCTCGTGGGTAGAGGCCAGGGATGCTGCTCAATATCCTACAGTGCACAGGGAGCCCCCTCCCCCTCCCCCCCAGGATAAAGAATTAACTCCCTTGAAGTATCATAATGCTAAGACTGAGAAACCCTATCATAAATTGGTCATTTTCTCCCCAAAGGGTTTCTGTTTACTTTTATATATATATATATTTTATTGATTTTTTACAGAGAGGAAGAGAGAGGGATAGAGAGTTAGAAACATCAATGAGAGAGAAACATCTATCAGCCGCTTTTAATAAAAATATTTATTATCTCAAAGCCATATGCCTAATTTTAATCAAACAAATGATATTCAGACCAATAAAAGTAATATAAATGAAACTATCGATTTCAACATGACAAATTTGTGAGGATTATTATTCTGAACCCCCGGACCTGTATTTCTAGTTTATAAAGGTGACAGTTACACTCGTCGTCCTGTTAGGAATAAATACACCGTGACTGTTCTTGCATTCACACTTTCTTAAATAAGACGGGAAGCAATCCAGGCATTGGTGTGCAGACCTATTTCAAAAAGCGTTGTCTTTCCACAGGGAAAATGGATGACCTCACCAAGCAGCTCTTCGAGGACGTGCAAAAAGAAGAACAACAAAGAATGTATGAAAGATGAGTTGCCTTACAACTGCCACTTTCTCTCTCTGCTGTTCTCTACTTTGCTTCTTGGCTTGCAGATAGCAGGTCACAGGCACAGGAGAGCGGGGTGTGCATATTTGTAGGAAGTGAAGACGTGGAGGTTTGCGAGAGCGAATGCCCACCTTGTACACCTTGCAGACACTGCCTGGGCTCTGCAGTGTGGGCAGGGGACCCTGGGAATTTCCTGCTTTCCCTTTTTTTGCCAAGACAGTGAGGAGTTCAGACACTGCCACCCTTTCAACTCCCATGAAGCCTAAGAATTAAGATTATTGCCTAGGAAATACACCTTCCTCCCTTCCCTCTCCTGCTACACCTGTTCACATGATTCTTGTCCCACACAGTAAGGGATATGAAACCCTCACAGAAACTAAGGCAGCTCCCCATGACCTTGTCAATATTAAAGCCTTTACTAATCTCCAATCTGGGCTCCCTTCTCTTAAGATGTCAACTGAAGGGCTTTAGATCTCAAAGTAGGGATGCGTGGCAAGGTGTTGGGAAGAAATGGAACATTCTTGGCATCCAGGGTGTAGGGGGCTAGGAGGCTCAGGGCTGTGTGGGGTGGTAGGATATGCACCCTCCCCATGCAGTTAGTTAGTAGCCTGGGCCTGGGTGAGAAGGGGGATGCCAAAAAGTTAGGGGAGGGAGTGTTGCTGAAGAGTCCAAGAGCTAACAAAGTGTCTCATGATCCTACATCGGTTTTAAAATAGGGATATTTGACTCTATCTTGAAAAATCTATTTTTCAATGAACTTTCAACTCTAGGAGAGGAGTTCAATTTTTGGACCCTCACTGTGTACTGGTCCACTTGGGAGTGACCATTGCAAGCAGGGGGGCTGGGAGAGCCAGGCTGAGACCAGGTCACCTTGAGCTCTTTGCAGTCCTCAGTAGCACTCACCTGTACCTCGGTCTGGTCTCTGGTCAGTTGATGGGGGACATCTTGGCCACTATCACAACCCAACAGAGGCACAGAGAAGCCCACAGTCTGTGGAAACACACCCGCCTCATTTAGGTTACAAATTAAAATTGTTTTTACATGTGACTGCCGGCTGCAGTCTGCTTCTTCAAAGGTATTTTGCTGGCCTCTTAGGAGCACTGCGGGGTTTTTTTGGTTTTGTTTTTTTTTATATATATATTTTTACTGACTTCAGAGATAGGAAGGGAGAGGGAGAGAGAGGTAGAAATATCAATAATGACAGAGAATCATTGATTAGCTGCCTCCTGGATGTCCCCTACTGGGGATCAAGCCCACAACCCAGGCATGTTCCCTGAAAGAGAATCGAACTGTGACCTCCTGGTTCATAGGTCTATGCTCAACCGCTGAGCCACACCAACCAGGTTAAAAACCTGAAAACAAAGTTTAAATTTTTGATAATATCTATAAAAGGAAATGAAACAAAAACCTAGTGGGAATGTGACTCTCTTCCTCAGGGATTTTCCTTTTGTGCTATAAAAGCAAGTCCTAAAATAAACCCGTCGACAGTTTAGCAAGTAGAATGATAACTCATAAACTCAGAGCCCCTAGGTCTGCTTCGGTTCTCACTGGGCTGCTGTGCACTGTGTTGGCTGGTTTAGGTCATGGATCTCTCTTCAGTTATTTTATTGGTCATTCATCCGTATTTAATTCAGCAACCATCTCACGAGGAATTGGGTTTTCATGGAAGTTGGGGCACCTGAATTTGCTGAAATTTATTCTAGAGCAGTGGTTCTCAGCCTTCTGGCCCTTTAAATACAGTTCCTCATGTTGTGACTCAACCATAAAATTATTTTCGTTGCTACTTCATAACTGTAATGTTGCTACTGTTATAAATCCTAATGTAAATATCTGATATGCAGGATGGTCTTGGGCGACCCTATGAAAGGGTCGATCGACCGCCAAAGGGGTCGCGACCCACAGGTTGAGAGCCGCTGTTCTAGAGTCTTTGAAGGGCTGGATGCTTCGACATATTAAATGACTGCACTAACTTGGGTAGGACCAGGCCAAAGCCCTCCAGGATCCTTGGGACTTGGCAGGGGCCGGGACTTGGCTGAATGTGCCAAGGTCTCTGCCGAGGGAAGTGGCCCCTCGTGGGGGGCCACATGGAACTGGGATGGCTTTGGGAATACAGTGCCCCAATCACCACTGAGACTTTAAGTTCAACCTCCTGTGCTGTGTTTCCTCTGTGTGGGACCGTGTTAGAGCCACACTTCTCAGATCAGAAAGTGTAAGAAGCTTCCTCTCCTTAAGGGGACAGGAAACCGTCAGCTAAAAATAAGGCCATTATTATGGGAACTGTCACAATAGATCCTAATTAACTTGTCTCCTTTCTGGAGTCTCCTCTTATTTTCAAAATGATGTATTGTTCTAACTCAGGGTAAAGACTTTAGAGACAATTCTGAATTATTTTTCCTTTTGCTGCCTAGACTTCTTGAAAAAAGTTTTGAACTGAAAACACAGGACTATGAGAAGCAGATGTGCTCTTTGAAAGAAGAAGTCAAAGCTCTCAAGGATGAGAAAATGCAACTGCAGCGCCAGCTGGAGGAGGAGCAGGCCACCTCGGGTGGCCTGCAGGGGGAGGTGGCCCGGCTGAGCCAACAGGCCAAGGTAGAGGCTTCCGCTTCCCCAGCTCTCTCTGAGTCAGGTCACTGCACAGGATGTGTGTGTGGGGAGGGGAAGAGGGGGAGGGGTATGTGTGTGTGGGGAGGGGGGCGGGTGTGTGTGTGCGGGGGATGGTGAAGGGGGAGCAGCTTCACTTTCCCACAGGATCAGACAGCTAAATGCAAACACATGTGTGAATCCAGAAGTGAAAGGACCCTGATTGCTTCAGTTCCTCCCAGTATAAACCCCCAGCCACCTTTGATTTAGCAATAATGGCTTTTCCTATTTTAAAGGTCAGCTCTATTTTTTAAATTACATTTACATAAAGTTACTCAAATATGTTGACCTAGAGAATACACCCAAATTAAATTACAAATGAACATAAGCTCTTACACAATCCATCATGGTGTTATCCTATATAATAAAAGGCTAATATGCAAATTGTCCCCTCAACTGGGAATTTGTGCACCAGGCCTCAGTATACCTATAAATGCCTGTATTAAAATTACATTGCCATACTGTCAGAATCTCACATTTTAAACTGCTACCAGAAACTCTCACAAAAGCAATGATGCAAGCTTGGACAGTCAGGCTTAACTGGAATTCCTTCCCCACCAGAATGTCCCTCTGTTGTTAAATGCAAAACATTTCTCTGCAAGATGGGAATGTTTTTAAGCTTCCACTGAATATGTGGAACACATATGAGTAGAATGTTTGTGAAGATTTTGCGAATATTATTTGATTGTCATGGAAGAGCCATGCATGGTTCAGAAGAGCGCTAAGAATCACCCCGGCGTTGCCTGTGAGCTCCACAGCGGAGCTGTCTGTGTTCTCTGGGCCTTGGGCCCCTGATGCTGAAAGGGGGGGGGCAGGGGGGACCACCCAGCCCTGTGACTGCCTCACTCTCAGCAGTCACATGAGACTGCTGTCCCTCTGGAAGTCAGGCCGTCTGGCCACTGTCTGCATCTTGGGGAATGGTATGGCTATACTTGGAGTGAGGCACCGATATTTGTCACTTCCTCTTTGGTAACTAAAACTGTGGTCCAGACTCTCCAGTATGGCGATTAGTCTCATTTGCAAAGAAAGTGAATGTGTCATCATCAAGTTATCTGTGTTATAATCCATCTGTATAAATACACTTACAACTGGTAACAATGACTGAACCGTTACAGAGAGCGGGGCTTTCAGACTGGATAGTCCTGGCACCCCATCAACTTGCCGTGTGATCCCGAACAGGCCGTTTACTCTATGCAGCTTCAGTTTTCTAACCTGTTAAAGGTCACCCTAGTCACCCTCTGGGCCTGTTTTAAGGAAGAGGTTGTGTATGTAAAATGACCAGCAAATGTCACTTTGATGTCCTTTCCCATGCCCTGTAGAAACAGGAGTTGTGTGTAGGCCTTAAACACTTACACTAACTGAGAAACGTCAGCGAGGGCTTAGTTACCTCTGCATAGCTCCCATAGCCGCAAGCACAACCCTGACATCCTTACTCAAGCTGAGTCGATAGGTGAAAGAGGCAGAATACAGCCCCCCCCCCCCAACCAGGGCTGCCCCTCAGGGGACCCCGGCACACCTCATGGCCACCCCCCAAATCCTGGGTGCGCCTGGCTCTGCCGCTGCGCCACTCCTAAACCCAGCTGGAGCCCAAGCCCACACTCCCAAACGTGGCAGGCTTGCCCACATCCAAGACCCTGTGGCGAAAGATAATCAGCCCCTTTGAATTTCCTTCTCTGGGCTCGCCTTCCTCCCACCCCACCAAAGCTTGTAGTAATTAGTTATCGTTCCCTTTAAGTAGGGAAACCAATTCTGTGGATACAACCAAGTAGATCTGGAAATAATTAACAGTATTTGGGGGCAGTTAAACATGTATCAAGGCCACGCTGTAGGTATGGGCGGGGATGGTTTAACAAGAGTTTAGCCAAGAAGTAGCAGTGAGGACACCCCGCATGAGTAGATGGTAATGTAAGAGTGTTCCCTCTACTTGATAAAAATTACAATAGCTCTTCTTTCTTCACCTCGTCATTGCTGTGATTCAGACGATCTCTGAGTTTGAAAAGGAGATAGAGCTGCTTCAGACACAGAAGATAGACGTGGAAAAACATGTGCAGTCGCAAAAGCGGGAAATGAGAGGTAACAAAACTACGAGGCACCAAGCCTGTGGGTGCAGACTGAATGTATCATAAGTGTCACTGGTGAGGAAATGCTCCTTTGACTGGTATGAGGCTGGTTGGTTGGATATATGGCAAGCTGACTAGCTGGTTGGCTCTGTAGCTGGTTGGTTGGTTGGTTGGATAGCTGGTGGGTTAAATAGCTGGTCAGTTTCTTGGCTGATGGGATGGTTAGCTGGAGACTCTGTGAAGGTAACTGGGCCCTAGAAAGGGAACAGGAGAAATCAGGCAAGAATGTAATTTATACCAGCTCTGCCTTTTCCTCTCAGAAAAGATGTCAGAGATCACCAAGCAACTTCTCGAAAGCTATGACATTGCAGACGTGAGAAGCAGGTAATCATTTTTGCATTATCAAACATTTAGAAACATGTAACACATGAGAGAGATGATAGACTTTCTTACCCTCCTTATTTTCCAGGCTGTCTGTGGAAGATTTGGAACATTTAAATGAGGATGGAGAACTTTGGTTTGCTTATGAAGGACTAAAGAAAGCAACCCGGTAAGGAATTCCCCCAGGGTTTCTTTTTCCCCTAGAGATAATAAGACTATTGGAAAGTGAAAAGTTTGTTTTACATAGATTTTATACATAAAATAATTTCTTACAGTAGAATGATCTAATAATCACTGGAAATATTTCTTTGAGTAATTGGTAACAAAGAACACTCTTTATGGGATAAAATGCTGAGTGATAAAATGCACAACCTATACATTAAAACTGATGATATCAAACTAGAGGCCTGGTACATGAAAATTTGTGCACTCAGGGGAGGTGAGGGGAGTCCCTCAGCCCAACCTGTACCCTCTGGCAGTCTGGGACCCCTCAGGGGATGTCCACCTGCCAACTTAGGCCTGCTCCCTGGGAGATTAGGCCTAAGCTGGCAGTCAGACATCCCTCTGGCAGCTCAGGAGCCCTCACAGGATGTCTGACTGTGGCTTAGGCCCCCTCGGACATCCTTAGCACTGCCGAGGAGGCAGGAGAGGCTCCCACCACTGCCACTGCGCTTGCAGCCGTCAGCCCAGTCTGTGGCTGAGTGAAACTCCCACTGTGGGAGCGTATTGACCACCGGGGGGCAGCTCCTGCGTTGAGCTGTGCGTGTCATAGCAACTGGTCATTCCGGGTTGTTCTGCTGTTAGGGTAATTAATAAACTTTATTTTTAGAGTAGTGCTAGGCTTACAGTAAAATTGAGCAAAAGTTCAGAGATTTCTCATATACTTCCGATTCCCACACGTACACAGCCATTATCAATATCTCCCAGCAGAGGTTACATTTGTTGTTGTTTTAAAGATTTTTAAAATTGATTTTTAAAGAGACAGGGAGGGAGGGAAGAGAAAGAGAGAGAAACCTCTATGTGAGAGGGAAACATTAGTCAGCTGCCTCCTGCATGCCCCCCACCAGGAATCAAGCCTGCAACCCGGGCACGGGCCCTGACCAGGAATCGAACTGGCAGCCTTTCAGTGCACGGGATGATGCCCAACCAACTGGCCAGGGCAAGGTTACATTTGTTAAAACTGATGAACCTACTTTGACACCCAGAGTCATTAGTTTACATTAAGGTTCACTCTTGATGTTATATATCCTATTGGTTTTGACAAATGTATAATGAAATATATCTTTACCGTTATTGCATCAGACATTTTTAAACTATTAGAGTAAAAATGTAACTTTAATAATGTCTAAAGTAATATTTGTTATTAACTTCATGTTAATGCCACATATGCTTTCTAAATTTTATAATTCTGTGTTCCTAGTTCCATAGCCTGTAACGATGTGCACAGAAGTATGCTCTCTGTACTTAGCACTTGGCTCTAGTGGTGGGTTTTCATAACTGCTGCACGTGCACACACTCAGAGTGAAGACCAAGTGGCTAATTTCTCGGCCCCTCTTCCAACAGCGTCTTGGAGAGCCACTTCCAGTCCCAGAAGGATTGCTATGAAAAGGAGATAGAAGCTTTGAACTTCAAAGTGGTGCATCTAAGTCAAGAAATAAACCACCTGCAGAAATTATTTAGAGAAGAGAATGACATCAATGAAAGTATTCGTCATGAAGTTACCAGGCTGACGTCAGAAAACATGGTATGGTCTCAGCCATGGGCCCCGGTTGTGGGCACTATTCTAGAGATGTTATTCATTAGCCAAGTCATATGCAGTTTCTTGGCAATAAAACAATGGGTCAGACTTATGTTTTCTAGGAGTGAAATACTTGAGTCACAAGAGAAACTTATATTAACCCAGGCTGGAGAGCACTCTGATTTGAGAGTATGTGTTTTTTCCATAGGATGGGTCCACATTCTGTGTGTGTGTCTGTGTGTTTTCTAAATCTAGCCAATACCCCTTGGAAATTGACAAAAGCAACATTAAGGTAAAAGGATAATTTGAGAGGGGCATGCATTCAGGTCAGCCTCTACTCCTGCTTCTCATCTCACCTTTTCAGAGGCCTTCCCTCCTGTGATGCCCATTCTTTCCTCCTGCACATGTCTCATCCTTTCTTCTACCTCACGCCTACTGGCATGGAGAAAGGCATCAGAAATCTCCTCACTCAAAACTATCCCTTTCTTGGCCCCATATCCCCGGTAGCTACCACTCCATTTCTTTCTTCTTTCCTTTTTCTTTTTTGGTAATCCTAACCCAAGGATATTTTTTCCACTTATTTTTTTAGAAAAAATGGGAGGGAGAAGAGAGACAGAGAGACAGAGAGACAGAGAGAGACATCGATTTGAGAGACACATCGATTGCTTCCCGCACGCTCTCCAACCAGGGCCAGGGAATCAACCTGCAACCCGGGAGCGTGCCCTGGACCGGTGGAACCTATGACCAATCAGTGCTCAGGCCAACATTCTAATCACTGGGCTGTGCCAGCCAGGGCACCACCCCATTTCTTTGGGGGAGCTGTCAGACTTCTCAGCAGCCATCCAACTGCCATTTCTCCATTCACCTCCCATTTGCTCAGTGGCCACCCATTTTGCCATGTGCCCCTACCACTAACTGGTCTGTCTGCATCCAGCTGAGCACAGAGGGTTCATTTCCATCCTCCTCGTTGTCTCCCAGGGCACCACCCTCTCCTAGGTTTCTCATCCTCTTCGCCGTTCACAGGCTGCCCCTTCTCTGCTTCTTTGCTGTCTCCTGCTCCTCTGCCTAACCTCGAACTACTAGGACCTCTCGGGTCTGTGCCAGCAGCTGAGGAGCTGTGGCCCCAGCATAGCCAACACGTGGAGCAGGAATAAGGACCTTCACATCTTTGTTTGGTCCTTGGGTGAAACTTTCATGAGGAATCCGTGGTGAAAGCCAATTGCACAAACAAGTATTCTTCATTTGAGTGTTAGCGGTGTGGGTGTTTTTATAAACTTGGGCAACAGAAAAACTGTTTTTACCTGCCTGAGGGTAGAGGTGACAGACGTTTAGAAAACTATAGAGGCGGACAAGGACAAAGGATTGAGCCCCACCTGGAATGCAGAGGGTGCAGTGCGACCCCCTCGAGGTGGTCCGTCCCTAGGTGAGGTCTCTGGGTCTGGACCAGAGAGGCTGGCTGCCACCTCTTCACATCATCCTCCCTGAGCTCAGCATAGAATTCCCATCCACCCCTGCCCCACCACTACACACCCTTCTCTTCGGGAGACATCCTGATGGGGACCGTGGCTGTGTGGAACCGCTTTCTCTGAGTGTGCTGGTATTTCTTGTGACTATATAGGTCTCGAGGTAAAAAATCATGATACCAATGGAGTATAATGTCTTAGCTGGCCTTCTTATACAATTCACTAGAGGCCCAATGCACGAAATTCGTGCAAGAGTAGGCCTTCCTTCCCCCGGCTGCCAGCACCAGCTTCTCTCTGGCACCCGGGACCCGGGCTTCCCTCACAGCCCAAGCTTTGTCCCGAAGGTTGTCCTGAAGGATGTCCGGAAGGATGTCCAGTCAAATTAGCATATTACACTTTTATTATTATAGATTAGATGTATGTTCCATGGGGTAAACTCCTTAGCAGTTGGGTTTGCTTCTGATGAGCTCTGAGATTTTAAAGTTCATAGATGAAAGTATTTCATAGTCTAATATTTCTAATTTTTCTCTAAAGATGATCCCAGACTTTAAACAGCAAATCTCAGAACTGGAGAAACAGAAGCAAGACCTTGAAATCCGTCTGAATGAACAGACTGAAAGCATGAGAGGTAACTGGACCCCTCAGGGACCTGCTTTTAGAAAAAGGTTTTTCTCCACCCAGGACATGACAGAAGTCACTAAACTTGGGGTCTCACACTCTGACCTCCCGTGGGCCAGGCAGTGGCGTGAATGTGAGGAGTGGGCTGGGTGGAGGGTGCAATAAGGTGCATGGGCATCAAAAGGGGGAAGCTGCCTCAAGCTCTGGGGATTGTCGCCACATAGGCATGCAGGCGCAGTGTTGCTTGATAGTCCTGGTTTTTGTTTTTTAAGAGAAGCCATTTTTATGTGAAGTAAAAATTTTATGTGAACTATCACAAGTTTTAAACAATGACTTAAAAATATTTTAAACATTGTTTATACCAAACAAAACCTAATCTCTAGCTGGATGTAGCTTAGGACCCCTGAAAACTGTACATAGGACCAAGCCCAAATCGGAATCCAGTGATATGGCCCCAAGTACTGACAGTTCTTCTCACTATAGGAAAATTAGAAGAATTTTCTAATGAGTTGAATCACACTCGAGAAGAAGAGGGAATACACCCCGAAGAGAAGGAGAAGCTGATGGATGACATTCATGCAATGCCAGAGGTCAGCAAGGGCTTGAAGAAACAGGTTGAAACTGAACCCAAAGTGGAGAGTAGCCTCCGGCAGGACGCGTCTCGTCTCACTATGGAAAACAGGGTGAGGAGTGGACTAAGTTGTTGATAAATGACTGCCTGCCTGTGTGCAGATGTCACAGGAGCACACACTGAGCAGCTGTGGACCAAAGCCACAGTCAGAGCACTCTGTTTCCTTTTGCAAAAGACAGGTGGTCTCTGAGGTTGAGCCCACTCAGGGGAGGCTCAAGGATCACAGGGATGTGCCTGATAAAGCAAAGGGAGGTGGGCCTGCGCACTGTCCCGTGGTGTCCCGTGGTGGCACCCATCTGGGAAGACGATGTCCATGTGTTCTCCCGGGGGTATGTCCTTCCTACAAATTTCATAGACAAAATGTTCTTCCATGAAATGACCATGGTAGTAGGCAACAGACTTTAAATCACGAAAGCCTTCATCAAATTGAAGAGGCCCTTGTCAAAATGAAATTTGGCAGCTCTATGTCGGTCCCCAGTGATTCTTTTGATATTAATTGGTGTGTGAAGCCTACAAGACTGAGACACACTAAAGTAGCAGCTGGGGTGCTTTCCTGGGGGCTGGAAACTGAGGCTCTTCTGGGCCGGGCAGCATCTACAACATGCCCAGGGGAGAGCTCACCAGGGCAGTGGGCACCTGGACATGCCCACAGGCCCTGCTCCCCATGGTCAGGGCCCCCCCCCATTTTCTATCTCACAGGAAAACCATGATAGGGTGAAATTAAATTTTACAGTGTCAGGATTTGACTTTGAAGAATGATTATATCTAAAAAGAGGAATCCAGGGAGTTTGATATCTAACAGGAAATAACACATTCCAGTCAGGAGCACCCAGATGATGGCCATCTTTTCTCAGGGGACACAACTTCCTCAGAGAATAGACCATCAACTCACACCACATAAACAGCTGTCCATTGAGCCTGTGTGAGGCTCTCCTGCCTGCCTGCGTGTCCCTAGGTCTCAGTTGGGGCCAGTGGCAATGGGGGTGGGCCATGTGTACGTTGCACGTCTTGTCCTGTGTGAACTGTCATTCCTTAGCTGTGAGTGTGTGCCTCTGGGTATGTACCAGGCCCTAATTGTGTGGGATTTGTGTGTGTTTGTTCCTGATGCTCCTGGACCAGTGAGGTCCCACGCAGTGCCCCTCTCAGGAGCCCCAGGTGTGTGGTTCTGTTCCCAGGTGGGGACAGGCCAGCCTGCTGCCTCCACCCTGAGCTGGAGAACAGTCATAGCTTCCTGTTTTATATCTACATGGTCCTTCCAACAAACTCCCCCTAAACCAATGAGGAGCCTCGGTGCTACCAATGAGCCAATGAATATGCCACAAAGGAATATAATTCCTATAAATTAGGTACTGATTTTACCCACAAGTGAGGCTTAACTGTATTAGTTTCCTAGAGCTCCCATAACAAAGTACAACAAACTGCGTGGCTTAGAACAATAGAAACGTGTCCTCTCATACTTGTAAAGGCCAGAAGTCCAAGTTCAAGGTGTTGGCCCAGCCACATTCCTCCAGAGTCTCCAGGGGAGAGGATTTCCTTGCCTCTCCCAGCTCCTGGAGTCACCTGACATTCTTGGTTTGTGACAGCGCACCCCCAATCTCTACTGTCCCTTCACGTGGCCCCCTTCTGTATCTCTGTGAGCCCTTTATCTCTGTTATAAGGACAGTCTCAGTGGATTCAGAACCCACCCCAATCCAGCAAGTTATCATATTGATCTGTGGTTTAATTACAACAGCAAAGACCCTATTTCCAAATGAGGTCACACTCAGGGGTTCTCAGTGGACATGAATTTTGAGGGTACACTATTTAATCCCATATCTGATCCTTTAAGTCAAAGAAACTCCTTATTAAAAAAGAAATAATAAAAACTTTTAGTGATCATCTCACTGTTTATCAAAGAAATTCTAAATTAAAACTAGATAATATGTTTGCCCCTGAAATAATAGAGATCTTATGGTGCTGGTGAGACTGTCATCATATATGGTTTCTGGGAACATAAACTTGCCGGAAGCTAATTCCAGCAGGTCATAAATGCAAGAAGTTCATCAAAAGGTTGGTGGACCTTGAGCCTTCAGCAAGGGCTGGAAAATCATGTTATTACCTATTGGAATGGCTGAGGGCATTTCCCCAAACCTGAAAAGGATGCATAAATTATTTCCTGCTGCCAGACAGCTGAGGGCATTTAAATCTACATGTTATTGCCTCCTGCTGGCCAAATACCTGAACAGCCATAGGCAGTTCCCCCAATCTGACAATGGATTCTGTATGCTAAACCTTGCCTTTGATATGTATAACTACCTTGCTTTAGGACAATTTGTGTTAATAAAAAGCAAGGGGTCCAGAGAGACTGAAGGACTGAGTCTCCTCTGGTTCCCCAAAATGCCTTTCAGAATTATGTTTTGTCTCTAGACTCTTTAATAATTTACCGCAGCCCCTTCTCCAGATTCCTGAACCCTTCCAGATGCTGGGTAAGACTCCCAGCATAAACTGGTATAACTCTCTAGGGAGGTGCATTCCCTTTGACTCAGCGATGAACCACTAAGATTCTATTCCTAGTAAGTAATCAGATATGTGGACAAATAATAGTGTTAATAATCATAACCAAAAAAAGAGGGGAATAAAGTGGATGTCCAATAAAAGTGGGTAGGTTAATTACTCTATATTACTGTATCCATTAGAATGATGGTTTGGGTATGTTATCAGACATGGGAAGGTATCTGCAATATAATTCGAGAAAAATATAGGATATAAAACTTCACATACAGTATGATCCCAATTTTATAATACATATATGTGCCATATTAGAAAAAAGCAAGGAGTGAAATAAAATGTGAGCAGTGGTTTCTTCCAGATTATGGATTGATGGGTGCCTTTTTTGGTTTTTAGACATATAATAGGATGGGCTCAAGTTAGAAGACAGTATACCCACACCCCCACTTCAAAGGCCAGATAAAGTTCCAAAGGTGGTAGCAGGGAGAAAGGTGGCCACAAGGGAGAAACAGCACGATTTCTCTCTGCCCAAGAGTCCCCCAGGGGGCGCAGGGCCGCAGTGACTGCGTGGTGGGCATTGCTGAGCTGGAGGGGGCTGATTCCTTCCTGTGCCAAAGCCCCTGGGATTCAGGAAGATCCTGAAGACCCCGTGCCCTTTAGAGGAAATATTTATAGGAATCCCTGTTCTTGGGCCAAAATCAGCCTGGGCAAGGCCAACCCTTTTCAGGAAGGAAGGTCAAAGCCAGGACTCCAACCTCTGAAGAGTTTCTCGGCCTCCAGCTTCTGACATTCAGGGAGCTTACTTTCCCACATTCGTGTTTTTTAATTCTCTACAATGGACATTATTTTATTAAGGGGAAAACAGATTAAGATAAGTGTGGTGTATGCACATAATAGGATATTATTCAACCACAAAAAGGAATGAGGTACTGATACAGGCTACAGCATGAAGAAACCTTAAAAACATTAATGAGAGAAGCCAGGCACAAGGTTAGATAGAGACAAAAGTAGGTTAATGGTAGCCAGGAGCTGGGAAGGAATGGGAGACGAGGGGGTGACGGCTAAAAGTCACAGGCTCTTTTTGGTTTGATGAAATGTTCTGGAATTCGATGGTGGTGATGATTACACACAGACTATACACAAACCATTGTGTAGTATAGTAATCTATAAGCTATATGTGAATTGGGTGCAAATTATAGCTCAATAAAGCTATTACCAAAAAATCAATTTAGATGCTTCTAAGCTAATGATCTTGTTTCTTTTGATCTCTGCAGGATCTCGAAGAAGAGTTAGACATGAAGGACAGAGTGATTAAAAAGCTACAAGACCAAGTCAAAAGTCTAACTAAGACAATTGGAAAAGGTGGGAGAAATAACATTCATTTTCTTATTTCTTGAATTTTCAGCTAAGGTCAACATGTGTTGATGAAATGTTAATTTTTTTAAACTATATTTTATTGATTTTTTACAGAGAGAAAGGGAGAGAGACAGAGAGCCAGAAACATCTATGAGAGAGAAACATCGATCAGCTGCCTCCTGCACATCTCCTACTGGGGATGTGACTGCAACCAAGGCACATGCCCTTGACCGGAATCGAACCTGGGACCTTTTAGTCCGCAGGCCGATGCTCTATCCACTGAGCCAAACCAGTTTTGGCATGTTTAGTTTTTGATGTGGCCCAAAGTCTTTGAAACCCAAAGGAATGATTCTCAACTGGCAGGGTTTGGGGCTCAGTGATGGGGAATGGAAAGAAAGATCCTTGGAGGCAGGCAGATCGCTCACCACCCCTCAGATAATACCACGTCTGTCCTTCCCAACCCTTGTTGTGTCCTCGTTGTTGGAAAGGATGAATGAACTGCCATCTCTGCATAAGGACTTCCACAGCCTACCTCCCACTCCTCACCTCTTTGCCAGAGTCTCAGTCCTTTGGCCTCTAAGATTACCTCCTTTGCCTTCCTCTTATCACCTCCAACTCAACGTGTCTAAAGCAGAAATGCATCAGCTTCCCTTCCTGTGTTAGTTTTCTATTGTCATAACAAATTACCCCAACTTAGCAACTTAACAAACACTGTCTGTTGCTACACACAGTTTCTGAGGGTCAAGAATCTAGAAGCAGCTTAGCTCAGTGCTTCGGGCTCTGAGTTGCAGTCAAGTCGACAACAGGGACACAGTCATCTGAAGGCTAAACGGGGCTGAGGGATCTGCTTCAAATTCGTTCACATGACTGTTGGTGGGAAGCCAGTGTCTGCTGACTACTGCATAGGTGCATTCGCTTCCAGGGTTCCTGCAAGGGACATGCCCACATGTAAGGCTTCACACTCAAGAATACCCAAAGTTAAGGGGGAAAGGAGGACCTATGTAATACTTTCAACAATAAAGATTAAAAAAAAAAAAAGAATACCCAAAGTACCCTTATCAGATACATCTGCTTCATTTATTGTTCTTCCTGGTCCAGATGCTGTTTACCAATCAGAGGTCATTCTTTTTTTATTCTTATTGAATCCTTTTTTAAAATTCTCATCCAAGGATATGTTTTTATTGATTTTAGAGAGAAAAGGGGGAAAGGAGGGAGGGAGGGAGAGAGAGAGACTTCGACATGAGAGAGAAACAGGATGAGCCACCCAGCCAGGGCCAGAGGTCATGCTTACCATAAACAGTGTTGCTTAGTAAAGCCGTTGACACTCTACCTTTATCCGTCTCCAAGGGAACAGAGCAAGTAAGTTAAAAGGGAAATTCTCACGCAGTAGGAAGAGAGTTCTGTAACTCTTTATCTATACCACCTTCTTTTTCATCCACCAAAGGCTACTCACTTCTCTTGGCCCAACTGGAGTGCTACCTCCTTCAAGAAGCATTTTCATCAGCTTCAGTTCACCTCTGTGTGAATCCTTATGGCCCTTGTATTCATTTCCTGTGGCTGCTATAACATCACCACAAAATTAGTGACTTGAGAAAGTGCAGATTTATCCTCTTAGAGTCCTGGAGGTCCGAAGTCCAGAATGGTGCTCACTGTGCTAAAATCAGCCGGCAGCATTTCTTCTGGAGACTTCAAGGGAGAGTCCATTCCCTGGCCTTTGCCAGCTTTTAGAGGCCACCGCATACTGTGGCTTGTGTGCCCCTCCCCATCTTAAAATTCAGAAGCATGACATTTTTGAAATCTTTCTGACTCTCTAACCTCTGCTTCTGTCATCAGACCTCATTCTCTCAGAATGTACATGAATCTTTGGGGACCAGAAGGTAGACTGTGGCCCACCCAAAATGTCCCTCTCCCAGTCCTGGGAGCCTGTGAATATGTCGCCTTATGTGGCAGAAGAGATCTGCAGGTGTGATTAAGTTAAGGGTCTTGAGATGGGAAGGTTATCCTGGATTATCCACACGGACCCAATACCATAAGAGAGGCAGGAATGTCAGAGTGAGAGAAGGTGATATGAAAACAGAAGTAGATGGAGAGGAGATATGATGTGGAAGCAGAGATCAGAGTGATGTGGCCACGAGCCAAGGAATTCAGATAGCCTCTGGAAGCAAGAAAAGGCAAGTAATGGATTCTCCCCCTACAGCTTCTAGAAGGAGCACAGCTCTGTTGATTGATTGATTTTAGCCCTATGAGATCCATTTTAATCTCCTGATCTCCAGAACTATAAGATTAAAATTTTGTGTTGTTTTAAGTCACTGCATGTTAATTTCTTACATCACATGGGACCCTAATACAGTCCCCTCAGGGTCATGCACTTTGGTACTTTGCACACCAACTGTTTCGTGAATCTTGCTTCCTTAACTGTAGCATCAGATCTTAAAGACAGGGGCCACCTCTTGGATTGCATTCATATCCCAGTGTGCTGGATGCGTGCCAGCCGCTCATAAGGATTTCTTCAAGGATAACTCAACCTTTTCAGCAGAGGCTATACTCACTGATATACTCACAGATAAGAATCACTATCAGAAGAAATTCTTCAGCACTCAAGAAAGTTTTCATTGATCTGAAATCCCCAGAAATTCCGGTGCCAACCAGTCAGAGTAGGGTAGAAGGAGATGAAGAGTCCTATTGTAAAGCCTGTGGGAGTTGTTTTTGAGTGTTTAATTGTTTACCTCTGTCTACAGCCAATGATGTGCACTTGTCCTCGGGACCCAAGGAGTACCTGGGAATGCTGGAGTACAAGAGGGAAGACGAGGCCAAGCTCATTCAAAACCTCATTCTTGGTAGTGAAACCTGGAACTCTGAATTTTGGCTTTATTTTGCAAACTTGAACATCAGCCATTGCCACAGTCCTGGGTGCTGGCAGTCCCTTCTCTTCTTTCACTGCTTCTTGCCCTAGCCCGGAGTTTCTCAGCCTCAGCCATGTTGAGCAGATACTAGTAATTCTTTGTTCGGGGTGCTGTGCATTGTAGGATATTGAGAGGCATCCTTGGCTCTCACCTGTAGAAGCCAGTAGCAACTTCTAGTCATGACAATAAAAAGGTATCTCCAGACATTGCCAATACCCCCGTGGGGATGCATTTCCCTCGGCTGAGAAGCACTGCCCTAACCTCCTCCCAGCCCTAATCACAGGGCTCCTTAGAAGACCCACTTCCGCAGCTTCGGGTCTCAGAACAGGGTCCCTGGTGGGAGTGAGCGTGGCTCCTGTGCCCTCTTTGACTTCTGCTGAGAAGTGTATTTGCAGGCAATGTGACTGGGGCTTCCCAGCATCACCCTGGGTGCAGGGATGTCCATGTGCATCATGCTCAAGGGTTGGTGGTCTGAGAACTAATGGGACAAGACTGTCTTCACCATGACAACCACATGCCTCTTTATCAACTGGTCCCGGGATCTCAGAACAGAAAGCCACTGTGCAGCCTTACTACCTCCTCATCTAAGGGAGGAAGGAGCACCCCTACCCTTCCTTTCCACCCTCACTGGGGCACAGCTTTGGAGCCTCCTCTTTGTCCCCCCGTTTTTATGCAGCCACCGGGAGGTCTTTGTTTGCTTATCTTAATTTGTTCTATAAAGCTTCTCTCTCCCCTTCATCCCATCACTCTCTCCTCTCCAAGCCAGCAAGGCCTCCTCTGCGGGACTGTTGTGCTCCTGTTTTCCACATTCAAGGCAGGTGCATGTGAGCGCTGAGATCGTATTGCATCCTCGTCGTAGAGGCTGGGGTGGGGTGCTTGGAACTGCGATTCTTCTCTTAGGCTAGAGATCTGAAATCCAGGGTCTCCACACCAGGGAGAAGGCACTTTGCAAATGAGAAGTAAGAGGAGCAGGTAGCATCTGAACATTTTTGCCAAAAGAAGAGCCAAACTAAATTCCCCAAACAGAAAAGACATGCCTGTGCATTCAGGCATTGCCTCGAGTGCATCGGGCACAGAAAAGCAAATAACCCCCGCCCCATAGTCAGAGGTTCCTTAGGGAGAGAGCAGACCACAGCAGTCATCCTCACTGGCTCCTTCCGCTCCAGACCTGAAGCCCCGCGGCGTGGTGGTGAACATGATCCCCGGGCTGCCGGCTCACATCCTGTTCATGTGTGTACGCTACGCAGACTCTCTCAATGACGCCAGCATGCTCAAGTCCCTCATGAACAGCATCATTAATGGCATCAAGCAAGTGGTTAAGGTAGGAACTACCTTTGACATTGGCCCTTGGAATTATAGGCCCTTTAGCAACATCTGTGGGAATGACCAGATGCCCATCCTTCACCTCCTGGCTTTGGTGAACCACATGATTCCTCGAACCAGTCTGAGGTCCAATCGATGAAAGAAGCCAAGTTGTTAGGAAAAGACAAGTTAGGTCAGGGATCCCCAAGGGTAGGATCTGCCAATTGACCTTGAAGCCTTACCTGTGAGATGACAGCCTCGTAGCCACCACCCACTATTTCTATCCCCTCAGGGTGTCAGAGTCCCGGCTGTAATATAGGAAATGTGAAAGGTGAGGAATGGGAAGGCCTGAAAAATTACTCGTCTATAGCTGTCCCTTCTAAAACTACATTGTGCACCCTTAGTCCCAACTCAGAAACAAAGATGAGCTGCATGTTAATAGAAAGCAATAAAATACAGATCCAATATTTTCATTCCCCTTCCACGTGGGGAGCAATCTTTGATGTTGGGATATATTTGAATTTTTAGTTGCAAAAGGTCCTGTCTCACTTTTAGTAAAATATATGTTCAGTAGAATCATGAGTAATTAAATCCTATTTTAAATATCCTAGGAAAAGAGAAGAATAAAAGCAGTGGATGCATGAGAGGTTAGAGTAATTCTTCCCTTCCCTCCTAAAAATTTTGTACCAAGAATTCATCTGGAGTTGAGAGGAGAAAATTAGCATTTGTTTGGTCCTGGGTCCTTTATTGTCTTTGTCTTCACAGTAGCCACCAGAGCGTCCTAGGAAGGGCCTCCCATATGTGGATATTTCCCCTGTCCTTATTTTCATAAATCGGGTTTTTTTAGGACACACTTGCATTGTATCCCAGGTTGCAGGCACACCGTATTTGCCCCATCTTGCTGCTCTGGAATGTTTAAATATTTAGAAAGTGAAAGATGCCTGACACGAGGAGTATAAATACTTTCCCACCAGCATCTTCTGTCTCAGCTTCCCCAGCAGCTCCCTGTCCTCTGCCTTTGTTGGTGCCAGTATCTGTCCCTTCCGCTCCGGTGCACAGCACATTGAAGCAACCCTCACTTGGCCCCACACCCTTAGCCATGGTGTCTTTGCCTTCACCCCCCTGGCCCCCCAACTGCCAAAAGTGTTAAAACTAGTGCTCTTCACCAATTCTCTTTTTCATCCCTTGCCATCTGGCTTCTACCGCGTCACTCCACAAAAAGACCACCGGTGATTCCTCTTGCTGAATCCAGTGGTATTGCTGTAATTCCTATTCTCCTTAAATGGAAAGAAGCAGTAGCATCATCCCAACAGTCCTGGATCCTGAGCTTTTATCTGTCCCCCGCTTTCAAGGAGGACCATCCTCCTCCTTCTCTCAGCTTTTCTCAGCTGCCCTGGTTTCCCATGGTCCCTCCATCCTCTGAGCATAGTCTACATCCACCACATGGGCAATCGGCCACCTAATTACTGTGTCCGTCCTTCCAGGAGTGGGAACTTTGGAAGACAAGGCCCGAGATTGACATTTCTCCGGCATGCCTGCAGGGCCCGATTTAAGCTTCAAACAAGTAACCTGCTAAATAACATAAGGGCCTATCATTATAGCACAAATTTAATAAAGGCTTTAGTGAATAATAGAGAACTCCATTTTGGGCAGAGACACTAACCAACAGGTAAGGTAAGTCTGATGTTGCTCAGAGGCACGGTAATCACCAACTCCACCTTTGTCTTTTCTTGTTTTGTTTGTTTGTTTTAAGGAGCATTTAGAAGACTTTGAGATGCTGTCCTTTTGGCTTTCCAATACTTGTCATTTCCTCAATTGCCTGAAGCAGTACAGTGGAGAAGAGGTAGGAATGCTTGCCTGCTCGGTGTTCTGTGCAGACTGCCGGTCTATAACCTCCTCAGGAGCCAGAGCTCACACAGGGGTAGGAATTGGGGCGCCCAGCTCCAGGGACAGCCTCTGCCCTCACTGGCTTTCTGGCCTCCTCCTCACCCAAGAGGTCAACCTCCTATCACCAGGTAACAGAAGTGACAAGCAGAAGACTTCTAAACAGAGGCTTAGACTTTGGGCATGGTACTGAGCCTCAGTGTCCTTGAGTTTTAAATCAATGGGGTAGACTAGATGATTTTTAAGTTTCTTTCTGATTGTGAAATTCTGAAGTTTTTAGTATTATGACTCTAAACTACAGCCTTTAGTTCAACATGCCTGTTTCTTCAGAGCTGTTCTCTATAAAGTTCTGGTGGTTCCTTCATAGTCTGTAAATCCTTGGCCATTTTGAAGGGACTGACATCATAAAGGAGTTTTCCACCTTCAAGTATTGACAGAGCAGAATTTCATTGATTAAATAATAACAAAATGGCTTTCAGGGTTTTTACTGCTCTCCAAAATAGTTGCACCATTTTATAAAGTGTCTCCCTCAGTAGTGTATGAAGTTTCCAGTGTTTCAGACCTTCACCAACACTTAGTATTGACAGACCTTATTTCCAAGCTCATGGGCATAAAACAACACCTTGTAGACTTCAGTTGAAATTACTTGATGCCAGTGAGATCAAGCATCATTTCATATGCTTATTGGTCATTTGGTTTTCCGTTTAAACTACCTATATACATCTATTCTTTATTTTTTTAGGGGTGATGTTTTCTTATTTACTTATAGAAAATCTTATATATTATGGATAGATTTTTGGTGTATCTTCTAATTTTATTTATGGAGTTCTTTTTCATACACAGTTTTTGAATTTTTATGTACTTAAATCTATCCTTATGTTATATGTTTCAAGAAATTCTCCCCTACCATGAAATCATGAAGATATTCTCTTACTTTCTTCTAAACTCTTACAATTCAAATTTAGAATTTACAATTATGCTTTTACCTATCCAAAATTGGTGCGATTAGCTATTCTACATTGCCTTGTGAGGTCATGAACTCATATCTTCTTCCACATGGATAGCCAAGTGTCCTAATGAAGAGAAAGTAAAACAAAATATAAAAGTATTCCTACTGGAACTATAGAACAAAAGGAGAAATAAGTAAAGAAGATCCAAGCTCTGACTAAAAGGAAT
>NW_006285258.1:1099418-1108646 GCF_000327345.1 Myotis davidii
GGAAGTGTGTGGGGGAGAAGAGGTGGGAAGGAGAGGGGAGACACAAGTCGTCCATTTAAGAAAAACTTGCATCTGTGAGGCCTAATGGAAGAGGATATTATATTATACAACAGCATTTACTTTTTAATCCTATTTTTGCCCCCTTCAGCCATGTACACAATGTTCTTTCCCCTGTCTGTTTTTTTCAATTACTATGTTTTTATTTCTAAAATTTTAATGGTTCTTTTTCACCTCTGTCTTTATCATAGTGCCCTATCTTGTCTTAATGTTCTCCTTTTATCTCTTGGGACATGTTAAACATATTGTATCCATCTGCCTGGGCTGCTATATACAAAATACCATAGACCAGATGGCTTAAAGAAAGTCATTTTCTCACAGTTCAGGAGACTTAAGTCCAGACCAAGGTGCCAGCAGGTCTGGTATCTGGTGAGACCTCTCTCTCTGGCTTGCAGACAGCCGCCTTCTTGCTGTGTCCTCACATGGCCTTTCCTCTGCATGGGGGCAGAAAGAGATTGAGCTCTTTAGTGTCTCTTATTATAACACTAATCCTAACAGATGAGGGCCCTACCCTTATGACCTCATTTGACCTTAATTCCTTCCTTAGAGACCCCGTCTCTAAATACAACCACATAGGAGGTAAGGGCTTTAACTTAAGAATTGGGGACCACGGGGAGGCATGAACAGTCAGTCCATAGCACACATTTTACAGTATTTCAGAGTAGTCTATAATCAGCAGTTATAAAGTCATGAATCTCATTTATCTACTGTCCTCTTAGAGCAGTTTGTATCCTTGGGTGCTTTGCAGTTTTTTTTCTGCGAGCTTCCATGGGAGTGGTTTTCTACTGTGGCTTACAGGCCTGGGGCACGTATTTGTAGGAGGAGCAGGCAGTACATGACACTTAGTTAATTATAGAACATAAGTGCTACTCCAAACATCAAGAACCTTTTTGATACAAATCAGACATTAAATTGTAAAGTGTGGGAGTATAGTAGAAGTGGATTATAACATCATTAATAGAGATAGTATTTTCATTTCCTGTGTCTATATTATTTTAATATTTATATGCCCCAAATTACTTTCAGGAATTCATGAAGCATAACAGTCCACATCAGAACAAGAACTGCTTGAACAATTTTGACCTGTCAGAATACAGACAGATTCTTAGTGATGTGGCTATACGAATATATCACCAGTTCATTATCGTCATGGAAAATAACATTCAACCAATAATAGGTAAGAAAAGAATTGATAACCAAAAATATTTATAGTAACATTGAGGCCTTTAAAAATAAATCAGGTTGATGGTTACAATGTGTGGTTATAAAGAATATAATTTCTAAAACCAAGAAAACTTAGTTGTGTATATGTGTACCTTTTAATTCTTTGTTTACTTGAAGCAATTCCATATATAAAAGTACATGGTTCATAGTTTTTTTCCATTAAGACCGATTCATCCTGAGGGGAAAACCGTGGAAGAGCTGCAGCTATTTATATGGCTAATCCTGGGTCTTAGGCAGTTGTTTCTGAAATCCTAAAGTCCTACTTCCTTCAGTTTTCTGAAATGTAAATACTTTAAATGGTCGCAGACCATGAGCTACCATGCTAACCTGCTTCCATTCCTGCGATTCTGAAAGAAGAGGTCTGCAAGCCTAGCCAGGGGCTGCTGCCCTGTTGAAAACAGCGTCTGTCCCATCCACCCTGCAGCCTGTGCTCCCCAGGCCTTGATTCAATCGCTTTGTCACAACTACATCCACTACTGACTCTTGTAGAAAATGTCGCACCTCCTGAAACAGGCACATAGAGCAGTGAGAAAGTCCTCTGGGTGTCCCCCCTGCAGTGCCGGGCATGCTGGAGTATGAGAGTCTGCAGGGCATTTCCGGCCTGAAGCCCACGGGCTTCCGCAAGCGGTCGTCCAGCATCGACGACACGGACGCCTACACGATGACCTCCGTCCTGCAGCAGCTGAGCTACTTCTACAGCACCATGTGCCAGAACGGCCTGGACCCCGAGCTCGTGAGGCAGGCAGTGAAGCAGCTCTTCTTCCTCATCGGGGCCGTCACGCTCAACAGCCTCTTCCTGCGCAAGGACATGTGCTCCTGCCGGAAAGGGATGCAGATCAGGTAAAACCCAGACTCCACCGCTTCCTCCAGGAGGCTGGCGGGGAGTAATGCTCATCAAGTCTGACACACACTCTGGTCCTCCTTCCCCAAGGGCTGTAATGCCAGGGGTAGGGGGCGCGGGGCAAGGTGACTCTTAGAAGCTTAGAGTGTCCGCCATCCACTGCCCAGACCGCCTCCCATCACTCCACACTGTGCTAATTTGAGCTGTGGCAGAGTGGCTTTAACTGGGAACTAGTAACTCTGTATTTTAAAAGCCTGCCTCTGTGGTTATCATACACGCACCCAGGGTTTACTGGCCACCACCTCTGTGAGCAGCACTGCCTGGTGCAGGACAGAGGAAAGCAAGGACAGGGCTCTGTGCCAGACATAGGCCTCATAGATGTTTAGCAAGTGTTTATTGAATGGATGAATGAATGGGCAGAGGAATGACTTTACAGACTGCTACGGGAAACTTAGATGTGGGGTCTGGGTGGAAGGGTAAGATGCAGACAGCATGCCTGGAGGAGAGAATCATGGACCCTAGGATGGCAGCTGCAGTGTAAGCACTTGGCCAAGACCAGCTGCCTCCTGCACACCCCTTACTGGGGATTGAGCTTGTAACCCAGACATGTACCCTGACTGGGAATCAAACCATGACCTGGTTCACAAGTCGGTCGATGCTCAACCACTGAACCACACAAACCAGGCTGTGGTTTGATTTTCTGAACATTCCATGTGCAGAAGAATATCTATTCTGTGGTTGTTGAGTGGGATGTTCTATAAATGGCAATTGCTGATGGTGTTTTTCACTTCTATACAGGGTGGGGAAAAGTAGGTTTATAGTTGTGAGTACACAAAACACAAAACAGTTTATTCCCCCTACATCTCATTTGTTTTTTGTTGTTGTTGTTTTTATATATTTTTTTATTGATTTTTTAAAGAGAGGAAGGGAGAGAGATAGTTAGAAACATCGATGAGAGAGAAACATCGATCAGCTGCCTCCTGCACATCTCCTACTGGGGATGTGCCCGCAACCAAGGTACATGCCCTTGACCGGAATCGAACCTGGGACCTTTCAGTCCGCAGGCCAACGCTCTATCCACTGAGCCAAACCGGTTTCGGCTCTACACCTCATTTGGATATCATTTTCCTTCTGCCTGAGGAAATTCTTTTAGTAGGGCTTTTAGAGCAAGTTCACTGGCAATTAATTCCCTTAGTTTTCTTTTACCTGAACATGTCTTCATTTCACCTTCATTCCTGAAATATATTTTTTGCAGGCTTTAGCATTCTGGGTTGACAGTACTTTTTTCCCATCACTTTAAAAATGTTTTACTTTATTCTGGCTTTCATGATTTCTGATTAGAAATGCACAATCATTTGAATTATTGTTTCCATACAAATAATGCATAGTGTTTCTCTGGTTGCATTCAATTTTTTTATTTGTCTTTAGTTTTCCACAGTTTGATTATGATGTGTCTCGGTGTGATTTTCTTTAAGTTTACCCTCTTTGGGGGTTCCCTGAGCTTCTTGAATCTGTAAGTTTGTACATTTCACCAAATTTGGGACATTTCCAGCCAGTATTTCTTCAGATACTTTGCATCATAATTTCTTCTTTCCTTCTGGAACTTCGGTGACATACATGTTAGATCTTTCATTATTGTCCTCTGAGTCCCTAAAGTTTGGTTCATTTCTTTCAGGTTTTTTTTTTTTTCTTTCTCTGTGCTCTTCAGTTTGGATAATCTCTATTGATGCCTTAAAGTTCACTGGCTGTTTCCTCCACCATCTCTATTCTGCTATTGATCCTATTCAGTGAGTTCTTTTATTTGTTATTGTATGTTTCATGTCTAAAATTTTCATTTTTTAAATATCTTCTATTTCTTTTCTGAGACTTTCTATCTTTTCATTTATTTCAGGATAGTTTGTCTTTACTTTTTGGAGCATTTTTATTTTTGCTTCTTTAAAGTCTTTGTCGGGTAATTCTAACATCTGTGTCGTCTCAGAGTTGACATCTGTCGATTATCTTGTTTAAATGTGAGTTGAGCTTTTCCTGGCTCTGTATATGCCAAGAACAGATACTTCTCAATTTATGGGGGTTACATCCTGATAAACCCATTACAAGTTGAAAATGTTGAAGCTGGAAATGCATTTAAAACATTTACCGGTTAACCTACAGAATATCATAGCTTACCCTAGACCCGTGGTCAGCAAACTGCAGCTCTCGAGCCACATGCAGCTCTTTGGCCCCTTGAGTGTGGCTCTTCCTAAGCCTTAGGAGTACCCTAATTAAGTTAATAACAATGTACCTACCTATATAGTTTAAGTTTAAAAAATTTGGCTCTCAAAAGAAATTTCAATCGTCGTACTGTTGATATTTGGCTCTCTTGATTAATGAGTTTGCCAACCACTGCCCTAGACTACCTTAAACGTGCTCAGAACACCTACAAGAGCCTAAATTTGGGCAAGATCATCTAACACAGAACCTATTTTATACTAATTTGACTATCTCATATAACTTATTATAAATATCACTTCACATCATCGTAAAATTGAAAAATTGTAAGTCAAACCATCATAAGTCAGGACCACCTGGTAATTCTGAATTGTTTCCTGGACACTTCTGATATTATACTATGAGACTCTGGGTCTTTAAGTCCTTTGGAGAGTGTGGATATTTTTATCAGATAGTCATCCCATTTGGGTTCAAGCTGCAAGTTCTGAGTATCCCCTGGGGGCTGTGGTTCCCATGTCAGCTCATTTTTCAAAGTCTTTGTACTGCTATTTGGTTCTGTCTCATGTATAACACACAGCGGCCAGACTGAAACTTGGCACTTGCTCTGTCCCATAGTTTAGTCCTCACATCGGTATGTGCTACTGAGGGTCAGATCCATGCGTGGGCTCAGGGGTGCACCCAGGAGTTCATAAACAACTTTAAGGGGTCACTTTCCCAAGCTCCTTCCTCTCCATAACCCCCTGGTACTTTCCAGCTCCCTGCAGATCCCCTGTTTGCCGCCACCGCCGCCGCCCCCCCCCCAACTGAAAATGGGGGCTTTACTTTATTTATTTATTTATTTATCCTCACTGAGGATATTTTTTCATTGATTTTTAAAGACAGTGGAAGGGAGAGGGGGAGACACAGAGAGAAACATTGATGTGAGAGAGACACATCAATTGGTTGCCTCCCACATGCACCCTGACCAGAGGGCCAGGGATCGAGCCTGCAACCGAGGCATGTATCCTTGATTTGAATCAAACCTGGGACCCTTCAGTCTGCAAGCCAACACTCTAGCAACTGAGCCAAACCAGCAAGGGCTGGAGACTTTATTTAACTCGCTGTGTGGCACAATTCCCAGAAATGTCCCCATCTGGGGCCAGGTGGAGGGAGGATAGAGCAGTGGGAGTTCTTAGACCACAGCTCCTCCAGTTGCAGGAACTTCCCTCCTATCAGAGTTTTAGGTTTCTGTTGGACCCTTTGCCACCACTGCCATCGCCAGCTGATTGTTTGGGGCCTGACTATGAGAGAAAGGAGAAAAAAAGAAAAACAGGCGATTTCCACCCTCTCTCTGAGCATTAGGACACCCCTCTCAGCTCCTAGAGCCAGAACTAGATTACTCCTCCTGGAGCTCATTGTTGACCCCAATGCTCTCACTACTAAGTTTCAGGTGCTTTGAGTTCAGTCAGGCCAACGAATAGCAGGAGGAAAAAAACTGGCAAACTCACTATCAAGTGGAGATACTTCGAAGTCTGGTTTTCTTCCCGATCCACCTGCTACTGTTCACTTTTCAGAGTCCCCAGACAGCTGTTCCAGGCATCCCATCCAGGCTTTACAGTTGCGTTTGGTGGGAGAGGCATAGTGGGGGGGGGAGGAGGGTGCTTTCTCCACCGTAGCAGGAGCCAGAACTCCACTGCAGACTTTTGAGCAGGAAGATTAACATGCTCAAAATTCAGTTTTAGAAGGTGCTGTGGCACGATTAAGATGGGTAAGAAGGAGTGAAATGGGAGGCTCATTAGGTATCTATTGTAATAAGAACTCAAACCAGCAGGACAAAATAGACAATGAAAAAAGTGAGGGGATGAACCAGTACAAGAGGTGTTACTTCACTCATTGCATTCCTGTGGAATACACTAATTCAGCATTAGCGTCTCAGTGTTATAACCAAAAAGAAGACTCCTCCCTCCCCTGATCACCTAGTTCAACACTTCATTTCTTGAAACAGCTTCATTGATATGTAATTTATCTGCCATGAAGTTCACCCATTAAAAGTGTATAATTCAGTCATTTTGGGTATATTTACAGAGTTGCATAACCGTCACCATAATGTAATTTTAGAACATTTTCATCACTCCAGAAAGAAATCTTATACTCATTAGCAGCCACTCTTATCACTACCCACACCCCACCTCTCCAGTTCCCTCACCTTCAGCCTACACAAGCATGAATATATTTTCTTTCTCTATAGATTTGCCTATTTTGGACATATTTATAAATGGAATCATAAAATATATTGTCTTTTGTGACTGGCTTTTTTCACTTAGCATAATGTTTTCACAGTTCATCCCTATGGTAGCATGTACTAGTTCCTCATTCCTCTTCATTGCTGAATAACATCCCATTTATGGATATAGCACAGTTTGTTTATTCATTAGTTGGTAGGCATTTGTGTAGTTTTCATTTTTTGGCTAAATTAAAAGCTATGGCCTGGCTAGTGTGGCTCAGTGGTTGAGCATTGACCTATGAACCAGGAGGTCATGGTTCCATTCTAGATCAAGGCACATGCCCGGGTTGCAGACTCCATCCCCAGTAGGGGGCATGCAGGAGATAGCCAATCAACGATTGTCTGTCATCATTGATGTTTCTGTCTCTCCCTCTTCCTTCCTTTCTGAAATCAATAAAGATATTTAAAAGAAAGCTTTAAAAATACATTTTTTAAAAGAAAAACTATGAACACTTATGGACAATTTTTTTTGTGGACGTTTTCAGTCTTCTCGAGTGCATATCTAGAAGTTGAATTGCTGGGTCATATGGTTCTTTTATGTTAAACATTTTGAGGAACTGCCACACTATTTTCCTTAGCAGCTATCCCATTTTACATTCCCACTGGCGATGTATGAGTGTTCTCAACATTCATTTACCCAGGGAGTTGAGTAACTTTCCAAGCTCACACAGTGGGCTGGTGCGAAAAAACCCATGCTTCTTAACCTATGATAACTAGGCACAGAAAGGAGAATTAAAAACCTCAGTGGACTGAAAGAAAAGCCTTCTGCCAATTGAAAATGTTCTGCCAATTTAGGAAAAGAAATTAAATAGTTTTTATACCAATGTAAATCTTCTCTACAAATGCCACTATTTTTTCCCCTTTAATGATTTGCAAGTCTATTATTGACTATTTTAATAGATTACTTTATAAATTATTGTAGTCACTATACTTTGCTCAGATTTTCCCCCAAAGTTTATAGCTGTTATAGTCCCTCACCCTATACTATTATGATCCTTAGAACAAGGAATCATGGTCCTACACCCTCATATTATAAATGAAGAAACTGCTGGACTGTGGTCCTGGTCCCCTCAGTGTACTCTACTATCCTCTCAGAACACACTAGGGCAGGGATGGGCAACCTTCTTGTGAGTACGTGCCAAAACCAGCAAAATCTCTGACTCAAAATTCTTCTGTGTGCCAACCCTAACTTTTTGAGAACATGTTACGCCTACTTGATATCTCTTAAGGTGTATGTATGTGAAGAACCTTGAAGAAATAATAAAATTTATTCCAGCGACAAAAGCACATATGCTGATGAAAAATAAAAAAAAGTATTTATTTATCTAAGATGCACCTACACTGAATTTATCTGAAAAATAAAAAAGTCAATATTAAGAAAAAAATTGTAAATGGAAGATTATAAGAGAGGATTTCGCGTGCCAGCAAAAGTTACTGGCGTGCCATGTTTGGCATGCGTGCCAGCAAAAGTTACTGGCGTGCCATGTTTGGCATGCGTGCCAGGGGTTGCCCACCTCTGCGCTAGGGGATTCAGCACCCTCCCCTAACATGTCCTATATGGATTGTCTACCATTCTCTGTTCCTTTGGCTTTTACTCCAGGTGCAACATCAGCTACTTAGAAGAATGGCTTAAAGATAAGAATTTGCAGAACAGCTTGGCCAAGGAAACTTTGGAACCTCTCTCTCAGGCAGCCTGGTTGCTTCAGGTCAAGAAGATCACAGATAGCGATGCCAAGGAGATCTTTGAACGCTGTACCTCACTGTCTGCTGTGCAGGTAACCAGGCTTGCTGAGTGTCTCCCTGATCTTCACTGACAGACCCTATCATTGGTGTCAGCTTTCCTGGCCTAGCCAACCATGGGGTGCACCTGAGTCTCTGTGTGCTTTTTGGTAGCATAGTATCTCCCATAGCCCACCCTCTTATCTCATAAACATTTATTAAATACTAAGACCAGACCTTAAAACAACAAAAGTGCATATGACATATTGCCTACGCACTAAACTTACAGATGTGGATGGGGGTGGGAGACTGGAAGAGGAGAGTTGTCTGTCATCTAATTGTGTGATTTGTCTTTGCTCCCTTCCATGCACTTCTCACTTTGTTTTCTTTCCTTAGAAAGAAATAACGCATGGTTCCTAGAGCCAATTATAGTATAAAGGAGCCACCTGTGGTTCCTAGCTATCCCAAAACCACCAGAACCATTATATCACAGGCAGAGCTGTCATTTTTCATGGTCTAACATGTCTTCTGTGTGGTTTGCAGATCATAAAGATCCTTAATTTATACACGCCTATAGACGACTTCGAGAAAAGAGTGACTCCATCCTTTGTTCGCAAAGTACAGGTGAGATCCTTAAGAATGTGACCTTTAATTTTTAGTAGAAGACAATTATATTTAACTAGAGGCCTGGTGCACAAATTCGTATACCAGTAGGGTCTCTTGGCCTGGCCTGTGGGATCGGGCCAAAACCAGCTCTCCGACATCCCTTGAGGGGTCCTGGATTGTGAGAGGGTGCAGGCCAAGTCAAGGGACCCCATCGGTGCACAATTGGGGCTGGGGAGGGACGTGGGAGGTTGGCCAGCTCGGGAGGGACCGCAGGGGGGCTCCAGGGCAGTGTCTGGCCAATCTCGCTCAG
>NW_006285258.1:1108956-1113281 GCF_000327345.1 Myotis davidii
TTCAGATTCCTTTTCAGAGCCCATGTTCCTCAGGGAAGGGAATGAAAACACCAGAGGTGACTGACATTCTTAGTTCCTTCAGCAGGTCCTGTTTCTTACCAGCCTTTGAGTGCCACACAGGTGAGCAGAGGCTGAATGGAAGCAGGGACCTGTGTACTCGTCTTCCTTGTTTTAATCCCAAAAGTTTCTTCCCCAGTGAACTAGGGCAGCTGTTCTCAGAGTTTGGTTCAAGGATTCCTGGGGATCCTCCAGACCCTTCTGGGAGGTCTGCAAAGTCTCCCTTTTTCCAATTCCATATCTATACGAGGCCAACTTTTTTTCTTATACTTCAACCAAAAAAATGAATCACGATAGGTTGAATACAGAAGCAGATCTGAGATTCATTCCACCTATTAACTCAGACACTTAAAAGGTTTACAAAAACATAAGATAACACCACTTCTCACTAATCTTTTTTGTTTTAAAAATATAGTTCTTTTTCAATAAGAATATATGAACATGTGTTGGGTTTGCTCTTGTTACTTTTTTATTATTTTTTTAAATTTTATTTATTTATTTATTTTGCTCTTGTTATTTTAGTGAATGAACACATTTTAAGTTATTGCTTTATTTACTAATATGGTAAATATCAGTAGTTAGACCCATATACATGAAGGCTCTTAGAATCCTCAATAATTTTTAAGAGTATAAAAGAGGTCCTGAGACCAAAAAGAAAGTACTGAGTGCGATCAAAATTTAATACTTGAGATCTCTTCATGTTTGAGCTTGGAATTCTGCCATGAGAATAGCGAAGAAGAGAGAACAGATCGATTTAGTGGGAAGTTAACTTCTGGAGTGAAACAGACAAGGACGCGTTCATGAGAGCTGATCTGGAAGTCCTGCCAGACCATTTCACCTGGGAGTCGTGCTGTTAAAAGGCTCTTTTGTGTGTCATCTCATGTGCTTTTGGAAGGAGTGTCTCCCTAGAGATGGAGCTGTGTTTTCCTTACTCCTGGCTTTCAGATAGCAATGAAGCAGAGTGCACACGTTTCCTTACTCACTCCCCTCCCATTCTCCTTTCAGGCTCTCCTGAACAGCCGAGAGGACTCCTCGCAGCTGATGTTGGATGCCAGCTATCTCTTCCAAGTCGTCTTTCCTTTTACGCCCTCTCCCCACGCTCTGGAAATGATCGAGATCCCCAGCAGTTTCAAGCTAGGCTTTCTCAATAGATTGTAGCAGGGGAAGAGAGCAAACACACTTTTCCCTCAACAGCTAAACGAAGGTCAAACATGAGGGATGTGGCATATTACTGGGAAATGGAAATGCTCTAGAATGTGATTTAAGGAAGAAAATGAGAACTCTCCCAAAAGGGCCACATCTCTCGCTCACAGTGACGCTGTTGCCACTGTCATTTTACAAAAATTAACACACACCAGCTGTGGCCTTGTCTAGTTCTGCAAGCCCAGCGGGCTTTTACTAGAATTCCTGGAAGCTCCCATTTTCTCCCAGGTGTCTCTTGGTCTCAATCAATCTTGTGACAGGGCTCCACCAATAGGGGCATAAGATCTGGGACACGTTCCTGTGAAGCCTGGATACATTTATGAAGCCACAGTGGGGTCCAGGGCTGAGTCTTCCAAAGGTCCCCTCACCCCATGCCTGTTTTTGGGGGAGGCGGGGAGTGGGGGTGGGGTTCCATTGACTCTTTCTAAAAATTCTCCTGCATAAAAAAGTATTTATTATTTCAGACCCTTCTAATTTTTAAGAGAATATTCCATCTGAATGAATTATATGCAGTATTTTATGTATTTATCTAATTAAAACCAACATATTATTAAAGTTTAATTGCCACATCAGTTTTCATCTCCTCCTCCAAAAGAACATTTCTTAAATTTCATCTGCCAAAACATTTGCCATCATTTTTTTATTGTTTAGTATATTTCACGTATATTTTTGTGTGAATATATTTTTAAATATATTTTTTATTGATTTCAGAGAGGAAGGAAGAGGGAGAGAGAGATAGGAACATCAATGATGACAGAGAATCATGGATCGGCTGCCTCCTGCACACCCCACACTGGGGATCGAGCCCGTAAACTGGGCATGTGCCCTAACCGGGAATCAAACTGTGACCTCCTGTTCATAGGTTGATGCTTAACCACTGAGCCACCAGGCAGGCTCATACAATAACTTTTAAAAACTAAGTTTAAAAAGTTAACCTAGACCTAACTGGTTTGGCTCAGTGGATAGAGCGTCGGCCTGAGGACTGAAGGGTCCCAAGTTCGATTCCGGTCAAGGGCATGTACCTTAGTTGCGGGCACATCCCCAGTCGGGGGTGTGCAGGAGGCAGTTGATGGAAGTTTCTCATCAATGTTTCTAACTCTCTATCCCTCTCCCTTCCTCTCTGTAAAAAAATCAATAAAATATATTTAATAAAAAAAAGGAACCTAAATTATTTTCTCTATCTTATCAGCATTGAAATATGTTTTAAATTTTCTCATAAAAATAACGGAAGAATTATATTAGGTCCCTCCTTTTTGAGAAGTCTGTGTTTCCCAAGTTTTATGGGAGCTGACTATTCCTTGTCCCCCGAGATGTCCTCATTCCTTCCTTTCAGATCATAATGTGTCATTTGATAAGCCCACCTAGCCTGTGGCCTGTGGACCCACTGCCCTTTGCAACACCCCAAGAATCCTAACCGGCCCTTCTGTTTCTGACAGTCACAGGCAAGAGAAATGATTCTGTAACACAGACATGTATCTTAAAAGTGGAAATCATACATGATTATGAATCAACATCACCCTACTAACATGGAATAAGGTCCTTTCTTATGATAAGTAATTAAATGTAGTACGTTTGGACACATTGTATATGAAGAAATGAAAAGTAGAACTTTGTAATATTTTAATCAATGAAATAAATTCCCATATGTATTGGGTCAGGTTCTTTTAATTGCTAAGAGATTATATTTTTCTTAAGTACACAAGTTTCAGTGCCTTTCTTTAAGGGTCTTATCTTGCCAGGGCTGACCAGCAGCCCCTGAAGGACGGATGAACAGCTTACTCCGACACAGTGTCACTGGGGGGAGAGGGCCAAGGGACGCCCGCTGAAGGAGCCAGGCTGCCTTGTTAGGCTTTCCTTGGAATTTTTATCTTTAGATACAATCAGTAGGTGAGTAATCTAGGGAGGACACATGTGTTTACATTGTCTCTAGGCAGAGGCATCCAGGGATTAAGCATAAGGATTCCAGTAAACACCCGGGGGTCTGCACGTGCACAGACTTGTATGGAAAGGTCAAGAAATAATTAGGGGCGCCGCCTTCGACACTCCCCTAAGTCTCCCCTAAGTTAGAATTCTGATAAACAGGCAGGTGGCCTTCCACACACTTCCCTTTTCTCAGCATGTCCTCCTTACAACTTTCCAACCAAGTCTTGTGTGCTCCCCAACATCATCTCATACTATCTCATAAAACATATGTAAGAATTCCCAGAGAGGAAGGTCATATGCCCTAAGTCCTGCCTCGGGCTGCACCTCCGGGGGCTCCCAGACTGCTGGGTTTCTGATCCGTACCATGCCTTCTCCGTGCCCCTTCCAGACCTTCTCTATGCTATGCGGAGCCCATCGCCCTTCCTTTTCCTGCTCCCATAACTCAGGTTTGTGCCTGTTTCTACAGCACTTACCCTCGCCTGGAGGCCCGTAACGCTGCCCAATCCTCTGCTGACCTGGCCTGTGGACCCTGGAGAGCAGGTCCACCCTCCCTCATCCCTTTGTGCCTCTTGACGCTGGGGAGGTGGGAGGGACTGCAGGAGCCAAGGCTGCTGAAGGTGGCAGATCGGGGGTGGGTGGTGGTGGTGGTCAGCCTTGGGAAGGAGTAGATCTTGTTTGGGGACCTGCAGAGGCTGAGGCGTGCATGCATGGGAAAGGGGGGATGGGGGTCCTCATCCCATAAGCTTGATCACTTCTTCAGGCTGAAGGTGGGAGCGGTGGCCAAAATTAATGAGGTGCTGGTGGGATGAGGACTGAGGAGGCAGGAGGTGCTGCTGACATCCAGTCACAGGTGCATGTCAAGGTTGCCCGGTGGAGTAGGTCGTGGATCAAACCTGTGAACTCAGCCTCCTCTGAGGGCAGACGGAGAGCTAAGCCCAAGAAATTGGTCAGCAGGGGGTGCCAGGGACACCTGGCAGCAGGGGTGGGCGAACTGTTCAAGGAGTGAGTACCTGATGCAAATGCAGTGAGTGCCCAGCAGTGCACCCGGGCTGCCAGGGGGCGGATGGAGCAGCTGAGTGTAATGCCCAGATAAGGGGATTAGATGTGTTACAGCCCCTTTGCACCTCGGAGCTGGCAGCTCT
>NW_006285258.1:1113303-1124977 GCF_000327345.1 Myotis davidii
CCTGCTGATCAATTCCTGGCGCTAACTCTGTGGAAGGTATATATGTATTGATATCACGTTAGAATACTCGGACTTCCGTAAGAGCTCAGAAGAGCGTTCAGGTATGTACACAGTCAGGTGCTCGCCGTGGTCTGTCTGTGCGGCGGGAGCACAGGCGAGGGCTGGCGGCTTTTGTTATTCTGTATGTTCTCATTTTTCTACAATTCATGTGCATTTCTTTTGAAATACTGTTTTGTTTTTAAAATATATTTGGTATCGGCATCAGGGAAAAAGTTAGTCATCTTTAAAATCATTTAACCAGTTTTAAAAATGGATCCAGGTTAATACTCTACATGTCAACATAAGCCTCAGAGTGCAACTTATGGAATTGAAAGAGGTTTTTGACACTAAACATTAGTCACAGTAAGTCTGAGATACATCCAGATGGTCACGTGTTCCATAGTTTATTCTCTTTTATTGCATATGTCATAAATTATCTAGTCTACTAATGATGAACACTTGCATTTTTCCAGTTTGGAGCTATTATGAATAAAACTGCTATGGCATTCTTCTATTTTCTTTTTCCTTTTTGGGGCGGTACCAATTTATACTTTCCACAGCAAGAAAGGAGGTCCGTTTCCCACTTCCAATTGTTAGTATTTTTCATTTCAGGGACACTAATGGCTCAGTAATGATAGCACAGTGTGATTCTCACTTCTCTTTGATGACTAATGATAGACATTTGAGTTGTCTCCACTTTTTGACTTAAATGCGGTCACAGACAAGTTTTTATGTGAACATATATTTTCAGTTACCTTGGGCATCTACCCAGGAGTGGATTTGCCGGCTCATATGGTAACAGCCCTGTTTAAGTTTTAGTGGCTTTGCGCTTTTTATATGTTTATTGACCATATGAATATCTATCTGCATTTGTGAAGTGTTTGTTCATATCTTTGCCCATTTAAGAAATAATTTTCACTGAGATATAATGCACAGAACAAAGAACTCACCGTCTAATTTCGGAGCATTCCCTTCACCCCAAAAAGAAAGCCCATACCCACTAAGCAGTCATTCCTGACCCCCACCTCACCTGCCCTAATCTACTTTCTGTCTGTGAATTTGCCGTCTCAGACATTTCATATAAATGGAAACATAATTTGTGGCTTTTTGTGTCTATCTTACTTCACTTAACATAATGTTTTCAGGGTTCATCCATGTTGTAGCACATTTCAGAACTTTATTCTTTTTTATTGCCAAACAACATTCTACTTTTGGATATACCACATTTTGTTTATCCATTCATCAGTTGATAGACATTTGAGTTGTCTCCACTTTTTGACTTAAATGCGGTCACAGACAAGTTTTTATGTGAACATATATTTTCAGTTACCTTGGGCATCTACCCAGGAGTGGACTTGCTGGTTCATATGGTAACAGCCCTGTTTATGTTTTAGAGGCTACCAAACCATTTTCCACAGTGGCTGCACCATTTTACGTTCCCACCAGCAAAGGATGAGGGTTCTTTTGCCCAGTTTTAAATTAGGTCAACGAAGCATTATTTAGAAAGCAAAAACTGGAGATACTCTATATATCCAACAATAGATTGGTTTAATAAATTATGATACTCCATAGTAGAGAATAATACTAAAGCTATTACCAAAAATACAGATAGGTCTAAAGTACTAACAGAATAAGTTAGGTGAAGAAAACAAGTAGCGAACAGCCCTTAGCATAGCTAACAAGGCTCTATCTAAGGCATCAGAAAAGTCTGGAGGAATGTGCACCCATCTAAACAAGGGGCGTGAGTGCAGGGCAGGCAATGGAGACTTTTGACTTTCTATCTTTGGCATTAATTCTTTTTTAAAATGTGGGAGGGGGCAATTTTTAAACCATACATTTAGGTGAAACATTTTAAAGAAATTTTGTGGTTGGCGTACGGTTGGGGGCAGGTTTGAGAAGGTCTATGAACTTTTTCTGCAAAGCAACTCCCCATCAAAACTTGTTAAAACGGGGCATTTTTATCTTTTTCTTGTCAAAATGCTCATTGGAGATTTATTCTAGCTGTGAAAAACTCCCTCGTCGTAAAAATGATTATGACAATAGTACAGTAGAATATACTAAAATTAAATCTAGCTCATGATATAAATACTAAATGAAAAATATGTCAGGATATAAAACTGTAAACAGTATACTTGAGCAAATTGTCCAAAAATCTGTTCTCATATACACCAAATGTAAAAAGAGAGCTCTCTGGACAATGGGACTATGGGTGGTTCCACTTTCTCACACCTTTTTTAATCTTTTCCAAACTTTCTACAATAACCATGTATAACATTTATGGTTTTAAAATACTATAATTTTTCAAATTTGGTTTGTAGCTTGCCCATGTCTAACCAGATCTAAAATGCTAATTATATGATTGAAAGTTGATATGACCAAAACTTGTGGTCTCCATTAAAATAAGGTGTTTTCCAAGAATATGTAATGACATGTGAAGACAAAAACACTATTAAACAAAAAGTTGAAAATTGTATATGGCATATAATTCTAATTTTTTTAAAGGTATACACATATATGTTTGTTTTTTCTAGTATCTTCTACGTTTATGAAGATACTAGAAAAAATATAAAATGCTAACAGAGGTCAATTATTTGTTAGTATTAGAGCATGTAAGTGGTTAACTTTCCTTCTTCATGTTCTTTTGTTTCCAATCCTATATAATAAAAGCCTAATATGCAAATTGACTGAACGACGGGATGACCGGTGGAACAACCGGTCACTATGATGCACACTGACCACCAGGGGGTAGACGCTCAATGAAGGTGCTACCGACAGCCCGCAGGCTCCAGGCCAGCCAAGGCAGGTGACAACAGGGACCCCCAATTGCCCGGCTGGTTACCCCACCAAGGGAGGCGACCAGTGGTGGCAGTGGGGCGATTGGGGGGCAGGGCTGGCTGGCAAGCGGGCAGCACCTCCGTCCTGCAGAGGGAGGCGACTGGCGGTGATGAGGTGTGGGGTCAGCGAGCAGGTGGTGCCAGGCCAGCCAAGGCTGGTGTCAGCGAGGGCCCCCGATCACCCTGCCAGTCATCCTACAGATCAGCCCTGATCACCAGCCAGGCCTAGGGACTCTAACTGTGCACAGATTTTGTGCACCGGACCTCTAGTTATTTATAATGAACACAGGCAGCTCTTATTATTAAAAAAATAATTCAGTTTGGGAAGGAAAACATTATCTCTATCCAGATTTGGAATATTGACATATTTTTCTACTTCTGTTTTTCTTGATCTATAATTCCTAGCCTCCTTCTATTCCTTCTCCTCTTGGTTCTGGTTCCTCTCGCCTTTCATTCCTGCAGTTGCTTCTGTCCAGAGCTCATGTCCTCTTCCCCAGAATTGATAACAATCTCTTCACTTAGTTGGTTTTCCTGCTGTGCATTCTGTCGCTGACCTACTTCTGGAAGCACTGATGCTGGAATAATCCACCTGACATTGCTCCCTTGCTGAAAATCCACGGCTCACCTTCCTAATGCTATTACTTGGAGTCCTCAGCACGACCTTGTGACTGCCCCCTGGGCAGATTGGCCAGTAGGGGGCAGCATTACCAGGGCCCCAACACAAGCCAGGCTCTAGTGGGCAGAACCTTTGGAATTCTTTCACTCACTCGTTGTGACGAAGCAGAGCAGCTTCATGGTGCTAGTTTGAAGGTAAGGGTTGTGGAGTCCCACTACATACAGATTCAGGCTGCACTGCTGACCTTGAACTTGCTTAACCCTCGGCATGTCCTCAGCTGTAGCACAGATGTCCTGCTGCCCTCCCAGGGTGGCTATGAGAGGCCGGGGCTGAGCACGCTGTGGCTGGCAGGAGCTGGTTCCCTTCTGACCTCTCATCCTTTAGGGCTGTCCTCCACTCTTCTGTCACTTAGAGATCCCAGGAACTGTCCCAGCTGCCCCTTTGCTGTAGGAGGTCACCCCAACTCATGAACTCCCCGTTCTCTCTGCAGCCCTGTGGTGACATTCCTCTGCATTGCAGACATTCCTCTCCGAGGTATCCCCACTGTCACCTGCCCCTCAGATACATCCCTCACATATTCGGCTCTGTGGTCAGACAAGTGCCTCAAAATATCTGTATAGTCGGGGTCATTTCTTGGAACCTTGATGTGGCCCAGTCTTAGGAACACCTATTCAATTGGCATGGCGACAAGGGCTGCCCCCGCCCCCCTTAACCTCCTGTCTTCCATCGCTAACAATGGCACCACAACCCCTCAGCCTCCCGAACAGGAACCTGGGAGTCATCGTAGACATCTCCCTCTCCTTGTCTCCACATGTTGCCAAGTCCAGCTCCTTCTTCCTAATGTGGTCCACATCTGTCCCACAGCATTGGTGTAGCTCAGGCCTTCATGTGTCAACCTGAACTTTGGCAATGGGCTCCTCTCTGCTCTGTCCACATCTGCAGCCTCTCTCCCTCTTTCCTGCTGCTGCTGCTATTACAGCAACTCCCAGGGCAGCATAACAACTCACTGAATGCTGAGTGCTTCATGCTTAAAACTCCCCTGACAACCCTAGGAGGTGGATTTAAGATCCTCGTTTTATAGATTAGCGAAGATTCAGAGAGATTAAGCAACTTGCCCAAGTAGCGGGGCCAGGCACCTTAGCCACTGGATGGTTTTGGTTCAATGTTGCCCTCCCTTCAGTGGCTTGGGCCAGTGAACTTCTGGGTGGACAGGCGGGGACCCTGGGTCTGCGCTGTCACATGTTTAGTAAGGAAGTGGGACGCATTTACACCAGCTCATGCACTGTTTGGAGTTAGGCTCTGCCGTTTCTGACTCTTTACTCCAAAAGTTCACCCTGAAGGGAGGAGTTGTTTTGTTTTTTTAAATTCAGATTATACTATTCATTACAACAATGTTTTCCATGTTGAGCCCCACCGAATTAATATTGTGCTGCAAAGATAAATTGTGCCCATGTCTGCAAGCTGACAAAACAACCAGTTAAACCTAAGTTCAGAAGACCTATTGTCGGATGCTTACTGATCAGATGAGCGAGTTGGTGTTGACCCCACACGTTGTAATAAATCAAAGGTTACAGATTAACTGCAGATACTTTATCCCAGTGTAGAGGTCTGAGCTTTAAAACTGCGTTTTCTGTTGACTTTTCTCACACACATCCCTTCTCTCTCTCTTTCAGCTTCACCTCGCATTAAAGATGTGTGATCAGACCTTTCTAGTTAATGTATTTGGCTCCTGTGACAAATGTTTCAAACAAAGGGCTCTGAGACCAGTTTTCAAGAAATCTCAACAGCTCAGCTACTGCTCAACATGTGTAGAAATTGTAAGTGTAACTTAAACAAATTTTTTTTAACTAGATACCTACCTTAAAACAATGTCTAATGCGTGGGTCCTGTGACAGACGAGTTGCCACAGAATCAGTGTACACACACAAACATTTTCAGCACCGCCAGGCTGGGTAAGGCAGGGCAGCATCGGGGAGGGTGTGGACTGGTCTCTGCCTCCCCGGGTTCAGTCCTAGTTCTGTTCCTTGGTGTTTGTGGGTCAACAAACTCACTTCTCTGAGGTCTATTTTCCCACCTGTGAAATAGGAACAATAGCAGCTAGCCCATAGGGCAGCGGTTCTCAACCTGTGGGTCGTGACCCCTTTGGCGGTCGAACGACCCTTTCACAGGGGTCGCCTAAGACCATCGGAAAACACAGATATAATTACATATTGTTTTTGTGATTAATCACTATGCTTTAATGTTTATCTGATAAAGTGTCTTAAACAGTACCTAGCACAGGAAGTGGCCAATGAATGTTTCAGTGTTTTAGCTGGTACGCCTTTTTAGAGCTAAGGCTTTTTTTCTGTTGTCTCCTATTAGTCTTCTTGGCAAGCAGCCAAGCTAAAAGGGACACTAGCCAATCAACAGCTTGGGAGCACCTTTCCAAAGGCCCTGTGCCCTCTGCCCCTGGGAACAGCTCTGCTGAGACTGAAGCACACAGGGCCGCAGTAATGAGCACAGTTAAGCTGAAGGAAAAGTGCTCCTTGGACCTAAAACCCAAGCCTTCAGTGAGGGCTAGAGACTAAACATAAATCCTGGCATTTTCCCCAAAGTACACAAAATCAACCCTCACCAGAGGTGGCTGTGCACAGGTCTTGTATTCAGATCTTTAATTATGGAAGATCTGTATTCAGATATTGCAGGGGAAAAAAGAAAAGAAAAGTCCAGAGCATGACTGAAGCCCTAGGAATTAGACCTGTCTCAGAGGATTTGCAAAGCTCTGCTCTATAGCCTGGCTGAGCCCAGCAGAGCCCCCACCTGGTCAAAAGTGGTAAAGCCCTCTTTCCCCAAAGCCAACAGGAAATCCTCAATTATTAACACACTAGAGGCCCGGTGCACAAAAATTTGTGCACTCGGGGGAAGAGGGGGGTCCCTCAGACTGGCCTGTGCCCTCTTGCAGTCTGGCACCCCTCAGGAGATAACGACCTGCTGGCTTAGGCCTGCTCCCGGATGGCAGAGGGCAGGCCTACCTAATCCCTAGGTGCAGCCCCTGGTCGGGCTCAGAGCAGAGCCGATCAGGGGTTTGGGGCGCGCCACTGTCACCTCAGGGCAGGGCCAATGGGGAGGTTATGACTCTACCCCATCGCACACAGAGCAGGGCCCGGGGGCGGGGGCTGGTGTGGGGGGGCGTTGCCCTCTATCACCCACAGAGCAGGGCCGATCAGGGAGTTGGGGCGCTACCACTGTCACACTCAGGGCAGGGCCGATGGGGAGGTTATGGCTCGACCCCATCACACACAGAGCAGGGCCTGTGGGGAGGGTGGGGGGGGGGGCTGCACCCTGTCCACACAGAGCAACAGGGCGATCAGGGGGTTTGGGCGCTGCCCCCTGTCACGCTGATCCCGGTGCCGGGAGGCCTCGCGGCTCCGCTGATCCCGGTGCTGGGAGGCATATTACACTTTTACTATATAGGATAGAGGCCTGGTGCATGGGTGGGGCTGGCTGGTTTGCCCTGAAGGGGGTCCTGGATCAGGGTGGGGGTCCCGACTGGGGTGCCTGGCCAGTCTGGCTGAGGGGCTGAGGGCTGTTTTCAGGCTGGGACTGAAGCTCCCAACCGCTCTGTTTTTTCTTTTTATTTTATTTTATTCTGGGCCAGCTTTAGCTCTGAGGCCTCGGCTGCTGCAAACAGGTTTCTGGCCTTTGTTTACCATCTGTATTTGATACAATGTTGCGGTCCGGCTGGCTGAAGCTCCACTGAGTAAAGCAGGTTTCTGGGGTTTTTTTTAGCTTCTTTATTCGCAACATAGTTGCTGAGAGTTGCAGCTGAGAGGCCGGCAAGTCAGGTGGGGAAAGTTGGAGTTCTGGAGTTCTCCATCACTGAAGCAAGCAAACCTCCCTGTTCGCATCAGCTGCCTGGCTGCCGGCCGCCATCTTCGCTGCCAGTTAATTTGCATATCTTGGCCCTACTCTATGAGTGACAGGGGGATTAGCCAATGGGAAGGGTAGCGAAGTGACACTAATTACCATGTTTCTCTTTTATTAGTGTAGACTAGAGGCCCAGTGCACGAATTTGTGTACATTGAAAGGAAATTAGAAGAAATATTTTAGAGGCCGGGGAGGGACCAAGGAAGGTTGGCTTCAGGGTGTGTCCAGCCCATCTTGCCCAGTCCCGATCAGCCGGACCCCAGCAGCAAGCTAACCTACCAGTTGGAGTGTCTGCACCCTGGTGGTCAGTGTGCGTCATAGCAACTGGTTGAGTGGTCGACCAATCGGTTGGACACTTAGCATATTAGGCTTTTATATATATAGAATGTAAGAAACCTTTTATCAAAAAGAGAAGAAAGGTGACTTTTACATTTTATCTAACTAAAGAGGAAATGGCAGTATTCATCCTCCTGCTTGTATTGTAACCCCTGACAGTGCTTTAAAAAATTATTCCCATAAAGTAATTGGCACACAGGGAGGCACACAGCGGGGCACACAGGCTGGTGAGTTTAGTAATCCTGATGTCACAGAGTTCAGGCCCAGGGCAATGGGCTCTTACCTGCAGCACATTATGTTCTAAACTTTGCTCTGCAAATTGTCAAACTGAGGACATTCAATTCTGAAAATAAGCCTGCTTTCTGGTGGCCGCGCTCCCACCCTGGAACAGTGCTATTTATTAATCTTGCTCTTCTGTTATTTATGTTTTAGTTTTAAAAATGTATATTTTTATTGATTTCAGAGGGAAAGGGAGAGGGAAAGCGAGATAGAAACATCAGCGATGAGTGAGAATTGACCGCTACCTCCTGCATTCCCCCTATTGGGGGTCGGCCCACAACCCAGGAATGTGCCCTTGACTGGAATCGAACCTGAGACTCTCCAGTCCACAGACTGCCATTCTATCCACTGAGCCAAACCAGCTAGGGCTAGCTCTTCTGTTTTTAAAACAACTTTCTCTGTGGACAGAAGGAGCCCAAAATCCCAGCGGTCAAGTAATCTGTGGCCTCATAAGTTCTTCCCAGCTCAGAGGCCCTGCCTGGAGATAGTCTGCAGGGGCTGTACCAGCTCTTGCCATCACAAGCACTTGGGGTTCCCAGACAGTCAGGCAGCCTCCTTTGGCTGAGGAGACATCCAGATGATGACAGCTACCTTTCTTTTTTTTTACTTTTAATTTCTTTATTGATTAAGGTATTACATATGTGTCCTTATCCCCTCATTACCCCACCCCCCCACTCATGGTCTCACCCCCTGTTGTCTGTGTCCATTGGTTAGGCAAATGGTAAAAGTTCCTTCTTTTTTTTATAGTGGCGTAGTATTCCATTGTGTAGATGTACCACAGTTTTCTAATCCACTCATCTGCTGATGGACACTTAGGCTGTTTTCAGATCTTAGCTATGGTGAATTGTGCTGCTATGAATATAGGTGTGCATATACCCTTTCTGATTGATTGGTGTTTCTGATTTATTGGGATATATTCCTAGAAGTGGGATCACTGGGTCCAATGGGAGTTCCATTTTTAGTTTTTTGAGGAAACTCCATACTGTTCTCCACAGTGGCGACTGACAGCTCCCCTTTATCCGAGTGTTGGGGAGTGTGCGGACAGCCCCCAGTGGGCCCTTTTCATGAACAGGGGCGACCCTGTGTCTCCACCACTGCTGAAATGTAGCAGATCTCCAGCTGCTCCACTTTGTAAAGAAGCAGCTAAAGCCAAAGTACAGGAAAGCACTTTCCAGCTATTACTAGTAAAAGTCTGGTAGGCTTTCCAGACTGGAAGAGGGCTGGGATTTCTCTCACACAGAGAGCCTCCAGAGGAGGTCGCACACCAGCGTGTAGCACAAGTCCTCCCAGGTCTTCACAGATGGGCAAACGCACACATCCCACCAGGGCCAAGGGGTGCCAGCCGGAAGGGGGGTGGGGGGGAGAGGATGCTGCTTTTCCCAGACCTTCTGAGGTGACCCTTGTGAGAAGTGTCCAGGAACTAGTGTCTCCTCATTTAAATTACTTCACATGAATTGTCCCAGTGTACAGGCAGCCTTAACAATAATAGCAAGCAAGCAAGCGAAATAAGCCAGTCTGAGAAAGATAAATATCACATGATCTCACTCATATGTGGGATATAATGATCAACATAATTTGATGAACAAGAATAGATCGATCTAGAGACAAATGGTAGGGGATGGGGGGGGCGCGGTTAGAGAGCAACCAAAGGACTTATATGCATGCATATTAGCATAACCAATGGACACAGACACTGGGGCGGTGGGGGCTTGCCCGGGCTGGGAAGGGATGGGGGAGGGAGTCAATTGGGGGAAAAGGAGACATATGTAAAACTTCAGACAATAAAAAAAATGTTCATTTAAAAAATAATAATAATAGCAAGCAAGTACTGTGTGCCACACATTGCTCAGAATGCTCAAGTATGTCAAACTCATGAGGACCCCATGAGGAGGGTGTCATCCCCACTCACAGATGAGCCTAAAACACAGAAAAATTAAATAAATCGCCCACGGCCACACAGCCAGGATTGGCCCCTGGGTAGTCTGACCTAGATAGAACCCGTGCTCTTAACTTTTGCTCTGCAAACTCTTGAAACAGATCTATAAATAGGTGAATGTATCTAAAACATTTAAACATTGTATACACTTGATATTTTACTTAATTACACTTTATATATTTATATATTCTGCCACACATCCATTTAACAAATTAACATTAACTGAGCACCTAATATATGTATTATAGACTAGAGGCCTGGTGCACGAATTTGTGCACTGGGGGGGGGGGGGGCGCGGGGAGGACATCCCTCAGCTCGGCCTGCACACTCTCACAATCCGGAATCCCTCAGGGGATGTCTGACTGCCAGTTTAGGCCCAATCCCACAGGGACCTAAACCGGCAGTTGGAGACCCCTCTTTCAATCCGGGACCACTAGCTCCTAACTGCTTGCCTGCCTGATCATCTCTAACCACTTGCCTGCCTGCCTGCCTGATCGCCCCTAAACCGCCTCTGCCTCAGCCCCTGCCTGCCATGGCTGCCGCCTCTGCCTTCGCTCCCACCGATGTGGCTTCATCTAGAAGGTTGTTCGGCTGTCCGGTCTAATTAGCATATTATGCTTTTATTATTATAAAATATTAATATAGATTACTCCCAACTTTTCTTAGGGAGGGCTCAGGCTAGCAAGTCCAGGCTGGATTCCTCAGGAAGGGAGGGGCTACAAAGAGGCGATGTTTCCCTTTAGAATGTGTAACTGTGATCTGCCTTCCAGTCTGTACACAACACACACAGGCAGGGGCCTGGCGAGGGGAGAGGAAGGAGCCTGGGCGGGTCCTCCACACCGGTCCTGAAGCGGTAACTGCATGGAGCCAGGCTGCCTGGGCCCAAATCTCGCCTTTGCCTTTCTGGGAGTGTGAGCCCACAAATCATTTACCCTTTCTGTGCCTCAGTTTCCTCATCTGTAAAATGGAATGACTGTAGTACCCATTCAGGGTGACTGTGGTGAGTTACTAACGTGGAGCACTTGGGACAGTGCCTGGCACTGTGGGGGGCTGGAAGGGGATGCTTGAGTGTCAAATCTGCGTCCTTGGGAGCGTCGTAGCGACCCCGCACTGCAAAGTGAAGGAAGCTGCCTCCGAAGTGACTGTGAGATCCCTGGGCAGGGGCCCAGAAGGCCCGGTCTGGGCCCCGTGTGCCACGGTCCCTCCCTCCCCCGGGACTAATTCCCCAGCGAAGAAGGCAATAGCACAACCAGCCTGCTAAGACCCCCCGAGCTTCTCGGAAGCCAGAACTCGTTTTATCTGCGTATATTGCAATCAACAAACGAGAGAAGTTTCCGGTTCTCTGTGTGGGGAGCAGCAGAGCTACCCGGGATCAGGCCGGGCATCTGCGGCGCCCTCTCCTCTCCCGTCTCTGCAGGAAGAGCCCTCCGTCCCGTCCCTGCGGGGAGATCTGTGCGGGGAAGCGGGCGGGGAGGAGGCGGTGTCGCCGGGAGTTCAGCAGACTCCCAGGAGCCGGGCGTCCGGCCTTGGAATCCCAGCGTGGCCCCCACTCCCTGCGCGTCCTCCACCCTCCACCCCGTCGCGTGTCTTCCCCGAGTCTCGGTTTTCCCACCGGGAAAATGGGCACCATACTCCTGCTTCCCCCGGTCGGAGTGCGCAGCCTCGCTACCCGAGGCCTTGCCCGGGGCTCTGCGCCGGGCCCAGCAGGTGCGGGGCGGGGGCGCGGGG
>NW_006285258.1:1125692-1134778 GCF_000327345.1 Myotis davidii
CGTCCCCGGCGGAGCGGGTGGGGGTGTTGTCAGCCGTGCGAGCGCGTCAGCCCGCGGGGGCGCGGCCTAGGGTGAACTGTTTTGATTTTTAATCATTTGACCTCCTCCGTCACTGTTGTGTCTTCTCAGTTTTGCTTTTACGCGGAACCAGACTCTGATGTAAAAGCTCATTTTTCCCATCTGCCCCGTGTCCTTGGGGGTGGAGAGCCGGATGGGGGAAGGGAAGTGGAGGAGCTTACCGTTGAGTTCGTTTGTGGCTGTTTTAAAAGCTTTGGCTGGATGCGGTTTGATTGGCATCTAAGACAATAGCAGCCTTAAACTTACCTTACTGACCACTGCCATCCTTTAACCGGCTCTGTGGTTTTATTTGCGTGAGCAATTAGGGAGCAGGTGGGCTGGGTCCGCTTCTCTTTGCCGTGTCCTATGGTTGGCCCTCAGCAGAGCTTCGGCTCAGGGCCAAGCTTGGGAAAGTGGCCTCTTCTGACTTTTCAGCTCTGAAGGTGGCAGCTCCCTTTGCTGAGCAAGACCTCCCCTTGGTGCCCCCAGGCACACCGGCACACGGTGCTCCTGCCATCTGCATGTGGTACCATCCCCGTTAAATTCGGTGGGAAAGAAAGATGAGGCCCATGCTAGGCCCTATAGCACCTGATTCCTTTCTTGGAAAGTTACTTGACAGAAGCCGGTGACCTGAATCTAGAGTGTGCTATGCTTTGGTAGGGGCCTCTTTAAAGAGGAGTTACACGAAGCCCCTATGTCATTTATATGCAGCTACCATGAACCATAAACCCCTAATAAAGTAGTTAAGCAACTTGGTAGTTATTTTCCTTACATAACAAGAACAGGGGTAGGCAGTCACCGGCTTTGGGTCAGCTGCCCAAGGTGCCTCCACGCTCCTGTCTCTCGTCACCACCCTCAGAGCACTGGCATTTGCCCCATGACTAGAATATCGCTGCCACAGCTCCAGACATCACCCCTGTATCCAGGACGGGAAGGAGGGGGAATCTGGTGACCAGCCTCTGTTTCTCCTTTTTCAAGAAAGTAAAAGTTCCCCCCCCCCCAAATTTTCTTTCTTCCCCACAGATTTTTGCTTGTGCATCATTGGCCAGAACTAGGTCACATGGCTTCTACAAGGGAGGCTGGGAAAGGGAGCACTGAACTGGGCACGTTGCCATCCTCAAACAGCTGGGTTTCCGTTATCAGGGGAGAAGCAAGGCATGGATATTGGAAGGCATGGGGCAGAGTCTTCCCGTTTCTTTTTGCAATTTTGTACACTCTGCAGATGATAGCGATGATGCTGTGAGCGTGGTGTTCCCTGAGGTAGGTCTGATGTCTCCATTTTACAGATAAGGAAACCGAGTCACACAAAGATGACAGGACTTGCAAAGAAAGACCCCAACTAAAAAGTGGCAGGGTCAGGATTCCAGCGCAGGCAGTCAGACCTCCAGCCCAGCCTCACTTCAGCTTTTTTGCTGAATCTTTGTGCTCGGTGCAGAGGGGTTCTCCAGAAACTCTCTTACTCGGGTACAGGCTGCCCGCTGGGATATTTTTCAGCCTCTTCTGTGAATTTGTAAATTGCCTTAAGGCAGAGAGATAGTCAAGATGCGGCTTTTCCACAGGGAACCCACCCCATAACCAAGAAACAGAATTTCCAGAGGATGAGGCCCAGAAATCAGGATTTTAAAAAGATTCCCAGGTGATTCTAATGTGCAGCCAAGGTTACGAACCACTGGTTTAAAGTGAAAAGTATCTCTCCCTCCCCACCCCCGGGGCCCCTCTCTAGAGGTAAGTTTCTTGTGAACTCTGCCACAAAGTTAATGCACATACAAGCATCTCTTGATTAAACTAAAGAGCTCATGTTATTTACACTGTTCTGCACCTTGCTCCCCTCCCCCAGCCCACAAGATTGGCATTTCACACACACACACACACACACACACAAATTTACTTTGTTTTCCTTTTTAATGTAAATCGCAACTTTCTGAGAGACGGTGAGGAGAGCTGGACTAGGAGCCTGAACCCTGGAGCCTACTCCCCATCCTTCCTTAGAGGAGCTGCATAACCTTAAGGAAATCCCCTAACCCTTCCCAATTCCGGCCTCGTAAAGAAAGTGATGGGCTTGGCCCTGGCTGGGTGGCTCAGCTGGTTGGAGTATTGTCCTGTACACCCAAAGGCTTTGGGTTCGATTCCTGGTCAGGGAACATACCTAAGTTGTAGGTTTGATCCTTGGTGGGGGCATGTATGGGAGGCAACGGATGTTTCTCTCTCTGTCTCTCAAATCAATGAACATATCCTTGGGTGAGAATAGGGATGGAGGGAGGGAAGGGAATGTTGGGAGAAGAAAACTTTTAGTGGGTGAAGACAGGAAGGTTTAAGCAGATGGGTCCCTCTAATTAAGAGCTGTGTGATAGGCTCTCCAAAGACATCTGCATTTTAATCCCTGGACCCTGTGAATATGTGACCTTACATGGCAAAAGGGACTTTGCAGACATGAGTAAGTTAAGGATCTTGAGATGAGATTATGTTAGATTATACAGGGTCCTTAAAAGAGGGGGATCAGAGTCAAAGAAGGAGATGTGATGACAGAAACAAGGTTGGAGTGATGTGAGCCACAAGCCAACAAATGCAGATGGAAAAGGCAAGGGGTGGATTCTCTCCTACAGCCTCAGAAGCAAGGCAGCCCTGCTGGCCCATTTCAGACTTCTGACCTCCAGAAATTTAACAGAATAAAGTTATATAGCGTTAAGCCATTATATAGAAATGAGTACAACAGCAATGGGAAACTATTACAAGCTGTAACCTCATGACTCTAAAATGCCTTAGACTCAAGCAAGGAAGCACTAACCAATGGTAGAAGGCAAGCAGAAGGGACAAGGAGATACAGCCAGGGCAGGAAGCGCTGGAGGAATAACGGGAAAGGCAGGGATAGAGGCATGGGGCCTCAGGCTATGGAGTTTGATATAGGCTGGCTTCCCCTTGACCACCCACGTAAGCCACTTCCTGTATGTAATGTTGGCTGAGGGTCTGACTTGGGGATGAGGGCCCAACAGAATGATGCTGTCTGAAGGTCAAAGGGATGAGAGGTGAAGAAGGTTTGAGAGTTTCCTCAAAAAATTAAATATGGAACTGCCTTTTGACCTTGTGATCCCACTCCCAGGAATATATATCCTAAGAAACCCAAAATACCAACCAGAAAATGTATACACCCCTATGTTCATAGCAGCACAACTTAGGGATGAGGGCCCAACAGAATGATGCTGTCTGAAGGTCAAAGGGATGAGAGGTGAAGAAGGTTTGAGAGTTTCCTCAAAAAATTAAATATGGAACTGCCTTTTGACCTTGTGATCCCACTCCCAGGAATATATATCCTAAGAAACCCAAAATACCAACCAGAAAATGTATACACCCCTATGTTCATAGCAGCACAACTTACAATAGCTAATAGGTCTGGGGCAAGGTGTGGGTACAGGCTAGAAGGGGCAAAGGAGAAAGCACAGCTGCTCTGAACAGGCTCCCACAAATTATTTACAGAACATATTCAACTCACTCCCAGTTATTTTTATTTATTTATTTATTTAAGATATTTTTTATTGATTTCACAGTTTTAGATTTACAGAGATTTGAGATGATCCTATAAAGAGTCACCATATACACTCTACCTAGTTTCATGCATCAGAATCATCAGCTGCCACCTGCACGCCCCCTACTGGGGATCAAGCACATAACCCCGGCATGTGCCCTTGCCCTGAGTCGAAGCTGGGACCTTTCAGTCCACAGGCTGACGCTCTATCCACTGAGCCAAACCGCTAGGGACCAGTTGTTTTTAAAATGTTTTACTATTACATTTGTTTTAACTCTTTAGTTCAACAGATGCGAGGTTTGACAGAAACAGGATAGAGTGGTAGGGGGAATTGTATGTGGGAAGGAAAATGGGGTGAGTAAAAATAATTAGCAGTTGAGATGTGTTCAAATTCTCACTATGTAAGGAGGGCCCTATTTTGGTTGGTGAATCATCTTTTTTTTTTTTTTTTTTAGAAGAAGGAGATTAAGTAGCTGTGGTTGTCCTAATGCTGAATAATGCTGAACTGGGGGAAATAGTAATAATATCGAGTGACGTTTCAAAGTACAATACTAAGTAGAATATGGTCACAGCTCTGAGCTGCTTTAGGCTTGTGTACAAGGCCTATAAGAATTCAGAAAATTCAGTCTGTTTTAACTCCATTCAGCATGTCTTTGTGAAGACTGTGTCTGTAAGAGACCCACGTGTTGTTTGTGGCAGTAAAGAATGCCGTGTTTTAGCGGAAGTGATGGCATCATCATCATCGTACACCATGTAGCACTTTATAGTTCAGCAAGTATTTTTGACCATTCGGGATTTCACAAAGACTTTTTAACCTGTTCACATGTGCTTTTTCATTCCAAAGAAACGGGGCAGCTAAGCAAAACCAAGATTTTTTGGAGAAGTGGCTGATTCCAGGGCTGGGTTAGGCAAAGAACAGGAGCCGGCCCGGAGAGGTGCTCAGAGAATGCTGGGGGCGCACCACAAGGTCACGAGAGCAGCTCGATGCGGTTCCCCCTGAGCAAATCAGGGACTATATTCAACTCACTTCCAGTTGTTTTTACTTATTTATTCAATAAATAATAATAGTAAAGGACTTATAGCCTCCTGAGTACGGTAAGAATCCATGAGCCCACACGAAGATAAATGAATGAATAAACAAGTTGGGGTGGAGGGAAAGCTCCCTCTGCATTAGAAAGCCAGCTTGAAAATGCAGAAGGGATGATGGAATTAGAAAAATCACCTCTGGCCAACTCTCCCCAATCACCAGCTCAGGCAAAAGTCGTTCATGGGTGGATGTTAAAACCAGGCATTCGAGTTTGAGGAGTAAGGAGATGCATGTAGTCTCAACGTGCATCCCCACAGGGTACTTTTTTAAAAAATATATATTTTATTGATTTTTTACAGAGAAGAAGGAAGAGGGATAGAGAGTTAGAAACATCGATGAGAGAGATAGACCAGCTGCCTCCTGCACACCCCTCAGTGGAGATGTGCCCGAAACCAAGGTACATGCCCTTGACCGGAATCGAACCTGGGACCCTTGAGTCCGCAGGCCGATGCTCTATCCACTGAGCCAAACCGGTTCAGCCCCATAGGGTACTTTTTCATTACCAGAGCTAAAATGGTAACTGCAGTGGAGAAACCTGGAAGATGCCACCTCAACCAAGCGCTCACGGCAGGTGTGTCCTGGTGGGTCACACGGGCAGGAGCTCAGCTCAGCTGGCGTGTTCCTGCCAGATGTGCATCACCCGGACCTGGTCCCGGGAAGCAGTGGACAAGCCCAGACTGGGGAACAGAAGGACTGGGCCTGAGAGAAATGTGAAAACTGAATGCAGTCCAGGATCTTGGGGTCTCCATTGCTCTACAGCAAGCATGTCAAACTCAAAGGCTAACACAGGCCAAATAAACAAGGTTTAAGTTTCGGCGGGCTGCAAAAACACACAAGCTTCAATTTTCATAGAAACGAAGGTTTATTTAGAAAAGTATAGTATAAAATAGAATAAGAGCAATGATAAAATTAATGTTTTCTTACACACTGTTATATTGGCTAGTCCACAAAAATATTCGTTGTGGGCTGCATGCAGCCTGCGGTCCACAAGTTTGACTTGCCTGCTCTAAAGCTGTGTGGGACGCTAGAGGGCCTCCCCGTGAGGTCTGTGGGTTAGGCGTGGAATTGTTTCAGTGTTCGTTTTCTGACTTTGGTGATTACACTGTGGTTATGTAAGAGCTCCTTCTCTTTAGGAAAGCACACTGGCGTGTTTAGAGGAAAGGGAGGGCGGGAAGCAGGAAGGAAGGGTTTCCCTAGGAGGCGCGTCAGCCCCTCTCAGCCCGGACTTCTGAAGGAAGCTGGTGGGCACCGCAGCAGCTCCTGGCTGAAGAAGCCCCAGCGGAGAGGTTTAAAGGAAGGAGGCTTGGACTCAGCCTCTACCAGAAAGAGAATGGGGCTCCGTGAGCAGGAGGAGCCACAGGATCCCTCGCCTGGGTTCCCCACCTGCACGACGTGGGGGTGGACGGGACGGCCTCTGGGACCCTTTCTGCTCCGTGGGACCTGGTCTCCCTCTGAGACTCGGCAGTGGCAGCATCTGGATAAACCCCTCGGAGCTCTCCCTGAGCCCCATGAGAGGGGCTGTGGCCCGGCCCCTGGAAGACTGGTTTTTGGAGCTCCTTCCTGGTATAGGCACCTCCCCTAGGTCCTGTGTTCAGGCTTCTAGAACATGGCCTTGATCTGTGCCGACACTGGGAGTTTCCGGTGAACCCAAAGTGGTTTGCTCGGCCGTTCGTTCCTGCAGTATGTGGGTGGGTCGCCTACTGTGTCCCAGGCCCACACGAGGCACAGGGGGTCAGTTAGGAGTCGCAGGGCCTGCCACAGAGCAGCGTGAGCACACACGACGGCACCTGCCCGGGTAGTTTTTGTAAAGTCACTTTTCCTTGTGATGAGAACGTGGTAGATAAAAGAACCAGAAGCCGCAGCTTCCCTCCCCGTGAGTCGTATGAACTTGTATTAGCCAAGTGACCCCTGTGCGCCTCAGTCTCCTCACCTGTGAATGGGGATAGCAATTGCACTCGGCTGCCACCTGCCCCGCCTGCAGAGCTGTGGCCCTTCGACTGCAGAATTCTGTACAGTGCCTTACAGATTCAGGTGGTCTTGTCCTTAGTCCCTCAGCGTGCACGTGCGGCAGTGGCTTGAAAAGCACACAGAGAGAACGACACTGTGTCTCTGCCCTCTTCTAAGCCTAAAGGAGAGAGCAGGCGAGGGCCTGGCAGCGTCAAGGAGAGTCCAGCGGGGCTGAGAGAAAGCCCAGTGTCTTCCCTGAGCCGCGTCTGGCTCAGAGCCTGGCCTTGGCAGCAGGTTGACTGTGGCCTTGTCCTCCCAGTGCACCAGGTGGCGGAGCGGGTGGAGGCGCTGGGGCAGTTTGTCATGAAGACCAGGAGAACCCTCAAAGGCCACGGGAACAAAGTGCTCTGCATGGACTGGTGCAAAGACAAGCGGAGGATCGTGAGCTCCTCGCAGGTACGTGGCGCCTGTTGTGTGCTGGTGAGCGGCTTTCTGATTTCATGGCGGAGGGGGCGAGAGCCGTCCTTCTCAACATCCTTTCTGGGCTTTCCGCCTCTGGCCCTGCAGTCGAAGGGCCAGAGGACGCGAGTGTGGCGTGTGGCGTGGCTGAGAGTTCTTCTAAGAGTTCTTCTACACCGCGGAGCCGCGCTAATTTGGGGAGATTTGGAATTGGTCCTGCTGCAACGTCGCAAACTCTATTTGACTCTCCAGTTAAAACTGTTTCTTCCTGAGCGTACCTCACGGTCTTATTTGTGAGGGAAACCAACTGTAAAACAGTGGGTTTTCCCAGATTGAGGGCCACGTGGTTGAGAGGCCACCATGGCTTGTTGAGCAATTTTATGCCTTAAAGAACACATTTAAGATATATAGTTTGTAAAGACTATTTAAAAACAGTTCTCCAGAAGGCAGGGCACGGGCGGGTGGAATACTTTAAACAATAAAAATAAAAACAGTTCTCTAGGATAAGGGCTCTGAGAACCCACCCCTATCTGGTGATGAGGATGAAAAAAAAAGATATATATATTTTGTGAAGCCTAATTTTTCATTCATTTTGTATAGTTGACATAGTTTATTTTACATCTTATATTAGTAATCTATTGCTGCATGACAGATTACCCCAAAAGTTAGCAACTGCAAACAACAAATGTTTATTCTCCCGCGTGGCTCCTGAGAGTCAGGAACCTGGGCAGCTTGGCTGGGTGGCGGCTCGGGTCTCTCAGGGGCGTGCGGGCTGGACGCTCGTGGGCTGCAGGCGGCGACGAGGCCGAGGCTCACTCTGCGGTGGCTCACTCACATGGCTGGGCTGGAGGTTTAGTTCCGCTCCCTGGGGGCCTCCCACAGGGCTGCTCAGGACTTGGGGGCTTGGGGGCAACCCCAGAGCACGTGATCCAAGAGAGGGAGAGGGAGGCAGAAGCCACGCCTCCACGCCCAGGGCCTCTCTGACCTGGCCTCACACAGACCAACCTGATATAATGAGGGAGAGGCCCATCGAGCTGCGTGAGACCAGCATGACGGGGGATTCTTGGGGCCTGGCGGCCACTGCTTAATACTTTTTAGGTTTATTGTGATGTTACATGCATTGAACATACAACTGTAAACTGAGGTCACGTATTTTCATAGCCAGTTTGGGCTTCCTTTCACCCTTGCCTTCATCCCAGCTTTTTCAAAGGACAGTTTGTTGTTGTTTTTAATAACCCTTTTAAGTATAAACACTGTATATATCCTACATGATCCTCAGCTCCAACATCCACGTCAGGGTTGTTCTGACAGGACCCGTGTCATTAATCTCCTGTATTAGCTACCAGTCTGGTATGACACGTAGCGCTTGCTTTTTTTATGTCCATTAGCGCTCGTACTTCACCACATTTAAGAAGCACCGGAAAAGAGAACACAGGAAGGGTCTTGCTGCCACCACCCTGTCACAACCATTGTTTTTATTTTAGAGCATTTCTTTCTGGACATTGTTTTTTCAAATGCTCACTTGTGGTTATTGAGATGTGCGTGTTGCCACCCAGCCTTTCAGACTGTTTTATCCTTGAAGGATAATATATGTTGGATTTTTTGTCAGGCATGTACCCTCTGATTAGAGAGGGAGGCAGGGGCGGAGGGCTGACAGCCTGCATCCACCCGTGTCTGCTGCAGAGAGAGTGGCTGGGATGTGGCAAGGAGCTGGGGCAGCCGGAAGGCTCTGGAACACACCTGGAGTGACTCAGAGCCGCCCTTCTCCCTTAAAAGGCAGGAGATGAGTCAGCCTGACCGCGTGGGTCAGGGCTGGGGTGGAGGTATCGTCTGGGCAGGCCCACAGGCCCTGTTGTATAAGCTGTGCTCACGGAGGGCCCACATTTCATCCTCTCAGACTGATTTTAGCCTCGTGGGCGCCTTTTTCTCTCCAGAGCACACAGCGGGTGGGCAGCGAGGACAGGCAGGCCGGCAGTGCGGTGGAGGAAGCCACGGAGTGAATGCTGGGCTGGGGGC
>NW_006285258.1:1134822-1142848 GCF_000327345.1 Myotis davidii
GGTTGCACTGTCACACCCCAGCCCAGCAAGCAGGGGCTCCAGGCCGGAGCTCCAGCTCTGTCCTCTGCACTGTTACCTAACCCTCCCCACACATCGTGCTTGGAGTGCCGCCAGAGAAGTTAGACCAGGAGACCAGTGTACTTAGGGATCTCGAAAGGCCCAACACTGTCGACCTTGACCTCGTTTCGGGCCCCTCAGCCACACTCAGCATGAGCATGGAAGTCGTGCAAGGCGAGCAGCAGTGTCGCTTTAGATGATCGGACCCTGCTTGTGCCCCTAAGTGGCATTACCGCCCCTCCCATCGTCTCATTCGCCAGATTTGGCTCAAAATGGCTTGAGTGATTAAAAACATCAAGCCTGCTATGGAGACGGCAGATTCACCATCTCCGAGGATGCGCGGGGGACCCAGGCACTGGAGGAAGTCAGCTCAGCCACCCTCTGCCACTGCCGCCCAGAGCCACCAGGCCGCGTGTGCTCAGGTAACTGTGCTGCAGGGACCAGAGCCCCTGGACTTCTCTCTGGGGGTTTGTATGACAAACAGATGGCATCGTGGTCACTCCCCACACGCCCATGCTGTGTGGGCTGCAGCATGGTTACAGAGGAGGCGGACTTGTTGACAACTCCTGAACAGTTTCTCTTTTCCCTCCAGGACGGGAAGGTGATCGTGTGGGATTCCTTCACGACTAACAAGGTAAGGTGTCCCCGGCGCACTGGGGCGCCCCCCGAACCCCAGCCTCACTGAAAGGTGCTCTGGTCCAGCTCCCCAGCCCTGGCCCCGTTTCCTGCCTCTCGGGGAGCCTGTCTTTGGATGAAAACCCCACAGAGCCCATCTGTGTTAAGACAGCTCAGCAGCCCACGGTAGCGTTTATTCCTCCCTCGAGCTGACACCCCTTGCCCACAGAGGAGCCTGCAGAGCCCCACAGACTGAGCTCACACTGGCACAGGAAGGGGCGAGGCCTGACACCCTGGTCCCACGCACACAGGCAGCTGTATGTATTCTTCCTCTGAGTGACGATAAGAGGTACCCAGCTCCCCAGCTTCCTCTCCCCTCTGTCTTTGGCCAGACTCCATGGCACTGTGGACATGAGCAAACAGTGGGTGAAGCCCTGGCGGCAGTGGAGTCACGTGCTCTGTCCAGGACGCAGTGGAGTCTGAGCCCCTTGCAGCTCTGGCCTGAGCGTGCACAGCTGCAAAGTAGACCTAAATTCAGACTCGTTCCTAAAGAGAAAGACCGAAACCTCTGTAGGTGTGCTTGCATGCCTGCATCGCGTTGGCATTTACAATAACAAGCATTGTGTGTTGAGTATGGACTCCAACATTTACTTAGAAGAAAACCTTCCTTTTCACGATATTAAAAAGGAGACGTATTGTCACAAATTTGAGCGATGCCCATATTCTGCATTATTGAATGTGGTTAGTAAATGCCACGTAGGCAGCTGTTACTTGACCAGATTGAATGAGGCCCCAGAACCGCCTGTAGAGCAAGTCCCTAGTGTTTAGGCCCCTGGGGAACAATAAACAGTTTGCAGAGGGCAGTGTTCCTCTCCTGCATCCACAGAGGACTCCGCCTCTCCCAGCATGCCCAAGCAGTGTGTGCATGGGGTTGTGTTGTGTCTGTTTACGCCTGAGTGTGGCATAGAGCACACATTGCCTGGTTTCGGGCCTATATTTCTTCATAAAAACTCAGAGAATCTAGCGGAAAGGCCAGCACTGGTGTGTCCTGTACAAACTTAGTCCCATTCCCTCCGTTCACAGACGAGGATGAGGCTGAGTTAGTACCAATGCTGGCGGGCAGTAGGTGGTTCCCAGCCTCAGAGGCTGCAGGACTGTGCATGACACCAGAATTTTGACAGGCGGTTTCGGGCCTATATTTCTCCATAAAAACTCAGAGAATCTAGTGGAAAGGCCAGCACTGGTGTGTCCTGCACAAACTTAGTCCCATTCCCTCCCTTCACAGACGAGGATGAGGCTGAGTTAGTACCAATGGCCGGTGGCACATCTTGTTGCTGTTGGAACCACGTTGTTGAATCGTGGCTTTGTTTGCTCATCTGCACACAGGAGGCTGTGGGTGACTCGACCACCATCCCGGAGCCGGGCACCGTTAGGCCTCGCACTTCATTCTTCCACTGTACAGGTTCTCTCGCCCCTGAGCACAGCTCCAGATCAGCCCCCCACCCCCACTCATCCCTCCCAGGAATGGTTTAGGACTCAGCTGATCAATGATTCTCTCTCATCATTGATGTTTCTATCCTTCTCTCCTCTCCCTTCCTCTCTGAAATCAACAAAATATATATATATATATTTTAAAAATAGAATATATGACGTAATGTTTCATTGATTATAAGGGGCTGAGTCTCCCTATCAGTCATAGCTAATTGTTACCCCACTCCACTGCCCTCGGAAACTATAACATAATTCAGTAACATCACCAGTGACTTTTTAAAAATTAAATGTTGAGATGTGTGTGTGTGTGTGTGCGCGCGCGCGTGAAGCCACACTTGTTTATTCTATGAACGGTTCACACTGTGTTTCAGGAGCATGCAGTCACCATGCCCTGCACATGGGTGATGGCGTGTGCGTACGCCCCGTCGGGCTGTGCTATTGCGTGTGGGTAAGTAGGGCCCACAGCAGCTTTTCAGCTGTCCTGTGAGCCATAGAACACTGTTGTATGGGCAGAAATACACACACAAGAACTTGTCATTTTTATTGTTTGCTTGTTAAGCAATGTGTTAAATTGCTCCCTGAACTTTATATATATAAAAAAAAAGCACAAAAATCTCTTTCATAATTATTTTCATTACAGAGTGACAGTGGTATAAGTTTTAGACCTATGCCCCTCATTCAGATGCAAACATCTTGGAATGCATATTGGTAACGTGTGTCAGAAACCTGGAAAAATGTAGAACCTTTGATCTAGTGATTTTACATTTAAGAACTTACTTGAAAGCAATGACTCAAAATATAGAAAAGAAGATATGAATAATAACATTTATTGTAGAATTATGTAAAATAAAGTCAAAGACAAAAAAGAGAAACAGTATGTCCATCAAAGGCAATTATTAAATAATTGTGGTACCTGAATTGGATGGAATATTAACAGCCATTAAAAGGAAAATGGTTGATCACAGTAAGTGAAAAGAGCATCTAGGTTACCAGGAAGATTGTACCTTATTCTCTGTTCTCCTGAAGATCAGCTTAACAGGGTTCAGCAACGAGAACTGCAGCCCTGTGGTTCCCTGTCCCCGTGCTGAACAGTTGTGGGCCATTTAAAATATTTCCACAGTAGAATCTCAGCCCTGTTTAGAAAAGAGGCATTAGTACAAAAGCTGTGGTGAACTAGACCAGCGATTTTCATCTCATGACACACGTAAGCTAATTGCTAGAATTCTGCAGCACACCAAAAAAATAGATTTTTCACTGCTCTGACTAAAAAAAAGGTATAATTTTGATTCATTCACACTTGCTGCTCTGACTAAAAAAACATGTATAATTTTGATTCATTCACACCAGACAGCTATTGTTGAGTTGGCTGTTGTCATCTTTTAATTTGACAGTTTAAGGGAATGAGGTCAGTGCTCCTGACTAAATAGCCAGGTACTGCATGTTTTACACATTCTTGTGGCACACCTCTGAAAACCTCTGACCTAGACTGAAAACACAGTACTAGTTCTTTCTGAATGATGGGACTATGGGTGTTTTTCTCTTCTTTATAATTTTCTGTATTTTCAATTTTTAAAAGTAAGCACATATTATTTTTATAATCAGGAGGAAAGGGTTTTTTATTTAAAATATGAAAACCCTGGGCCTCCAAGCAAAATTTCTGGAGCCTTATTCCAGCCAGAGTCACACCAGCCATCATCCCCAGTGTCCCCCTCTTTGGGCAACTACTTTGGGGGCACCTTCCCACTCTCTTTCTCTGTTGTTTGAGACCCAGTGTGCCTTTGGAACCCATGTTCACATACAAGTATTTCATATTTTTGAATAACGCAAAAGTAGATTGTGTCTTCATTTTATAACTGGAAGACAATGCATAAAATTCATCCTTATCTACTTCCTGAAAGGATCTGAGGTGACCCCTATAAAAACCATGGGTATATATACATATATATATTCACAGGAATATATATATACCACATATGCAAGAACAGTTATTTTATATATACAACACAGATATTTTATATATACACACCACACAATTATAAGGTAGGTACAGAGGAGTTAACCAACTGTACAGTTAGAAGGCACAGTCCCCACAAGACTCCCCTCTCTTGAGATTCCAGCTGCAAATTGAAGGGTCCCCACCACGACCCTCCGGCTCAGTAATTGACTAGGATGACTCACAGAACTCAGGGGAGTGCTGTGCTCAGTCTCACGGTTTTATCACAGTGAAAGGATACAGTGAGAACCGGCCGAAGGAAGAGAAACAGGGCAGAGTCCAGGAGGGGTCTGAACACAAAACCTCCACTTGTGCCTCCCTGTGGAGTCACGGCCAGCGTTACCCCCTCCCAGCTACAGCTGTGACTATATGCCAACTGGGGGACTCGCCTGAGCCTTTGGTGACCAGAGATTTTATATTCACTCTCCAGTCTCCTGGTTTCTTCAGGGAGGGGGTGTCCCAAAGCCCCATCACAGATCACACCATTAGGCTGTGGGGTGGCCAGAGCACCAAGCCAACAGACACCCCCATTAGAGATCACCTCCCGTGGCCAGGGCACAGGCCACACCTCACATTCGGTACAGCCAGTTCTTCACTACCCAGTATAGAAATAAATACTCCACATTTTTAAACCCTGGGATAATATGTTTCTAACTGGGCATTAATTTTAGTAAATGCATAGAGTTCGTCGGGTTACATAATTGCTCAGTATTTGATGTTGAGATAGCAACTGTCTGGTTCTAAATTACAAAAAGAATATATGGGCTAGGTCACAACGAATATAACACCACAGTGAACAGTGTCTTCAGTGGCAGTTTAGAAATGATGCTGTGCCTCTTTCCTATTTTAACCCTCACTCCATGGAGCCCAGCGGGAGCTTCCCATAGGGCAGGGGAGCAGGCAGGGGAGAGAACACATTTCCAAGACCCACCCAGATGGCTTTCTGGTGACACCCTGAGAGTCCAGATGGAGGAATGGCTAGTGCCGCAGTCCCAGTATAGATGTATCATTATGTAAGCATGTAAGTGTGTGTGTTTTTTGAGAGCCATATTCCCCAAGAAGCCTTCATTCAGGTAGTGTACACTTGCTCTGAGTAACTGAACTGGGTGTCCTAGAGGAATTCAAAGTTGAATAAAATGTAGTGCCTGCCTCCAAGCAAGTAGGATATAAAACTAATGCTAATGACCACTTACTGGGCATCTATCAGGTGTCAATGACTATTCTGAATTCTGTACAGTCTTCACAACAGCCCCTTGTGATACGTGGGTGGGATATACTCATTTTATAGTTGAGGAAACTGAGGCTCTGAGAACCTAAAAAAAAGCAAAACCAAGATTGCAAAATGAGTTAGCTACTAAAGCAGAGGTTCAACACCAGATGCGTCACACTGCAAACTTCTCTGCCTCGCATGCGTTGCAGGCAATCCTGAGCAATGCACAGCCCAGCAGAGCTACAAAGCTGGCAGCGTCAGGGTGGCTCGCCTCGAGGGTCGGAGAGCCCTGGTCCGCAGCAGGCTGGTTCTGGCCACAGCCAAGTGCAAGTCATTCTCACCCACATGACGGTGTGACAAGTCCAGAACGTGTGACATTCTATACAAGTAGCCTAAGGTCTGTGGTTGTGAACACCAAAAAATAGAGGGCCTGTTCTAGATTAAATGATCTTAAAAAGATAGAGAAACCTAATGCACTGTGTGACCCTTGATTGGGCCCTTGCAAATTCAAGTATTTAGATGTAACATGTCATGTCTGCAATTTGCATTCAAATGGCTCAGAATTTGTTCCCACAAAATATTAAGTTAGGAGTTTAGGTGAAGGGATTGAGTGTTCATTGTACTATTTTTCTTTCAGTTTTACTGTGCATTTGAAAATCTCCAAAGTGAAAGTTGGGGGAAAGGTTACAATGTGTGATACTGCTCTCAAGGGAAAATTTTTTTTGAAAAGTCTGTGTGAATGAGAAAGTCTACACACTATTGCCTTCCATCAACATTTGACACTTCTTTCTTCCCATGCCAGGGGTTTGGATAATAAGTGTTCTGTGTATCCACTGACCTTTGACAAAAATGAAAGCATGGCTGCCAAAAAGAAGTCTGTGGCTATGCACACCAACTACCTGTCGGCCTGCAGCTTCACCAACTCTGACATGCAGGTAAGCGAGGATCCGGTGAAGGGCCAGCCTGCGGGAGGGCAGGGGAGGAGCCCCAGGGGAGAGCGGAGGCTTTTCCAGGGTTCCTTTTAGCAGGAGGGGTGCTCCAGAGGAAGGTCCTGTTCCTCATTGGTTATTATTGTTTTAAATAAAAGCAGAAATGAGGAAAGCCAGGGCTATTGACTGTTGGTAGAGGAGATAAACTACATGCCGTATTGAACATCCTTCTCTAACTGCCTTGTTGGGGTGGATCAGGGAGCCTGGGTGGGAAGTCCACCTCCCGGTCTGAGAGGTGGTTCCCAGGCACGGATGTGTGTGCACCTTCACTGAGCGGCCGGGCTTCAGAGTGTGCGCTTCACACGCTTCGCTGAATCTGCTTCACACTCCTGTTTGAACAGATGCAAAAGAAGAAGCGTTAGGTAGTAAATCTGTGCTCTACTCTGAAAAAGCACTACTCAACACGTAGACCACATTTTCTTAACAAGTTGTAAAAGTATACCGTAGTTTATTTCTCCACATCTATTCAGCAGGCCTTTCTAGGTGTCCACCACCCATGTTGCCAGGCGCGACCTGGCTCTGGGCCACAGGGACACTCCGTCTCTGCCCTCAGGGACCTTCATGGAAACCAGTCGGGACTGAACAGTGGGGAAGGCTGGGAGCTCAGAGCGGGAGGGGTGGTCACAGGCCACACGGAGTTGCCTAGACCAGCCATGGAGGGTGAGGGTGTTGCCATTGAGGTGTGAGGGGAGCCCAGTCGGAGGCAGGCAGCCCGAGAAGTGGGCAGGGACACAGCCCAGGGCGCCCTGAATGCCCTGTGGATGGAGGGCAGCCCTGCAGAGGCTGCGTCATATTTGGACTTGTTTTAAGCAGGAGAGTATGAGTCAGATAAAGCCTTCCATGGCCCACTCTGGCCTCAGCTGACTCAGTCAGGGAGAACAGGTGACTGGGTCATGGTTTAATTGCCAGGGGTGTTGGGGCTTGAAGTGATGACCCAGGAGCTGGTGATTGGCACCAGGAGCCTTGCAGACCTGTACAGTAGGGGGCGCTGTGGGCCCAGCTCGCTGCAGCAGCCACAACCTGATAGATGCCTTTGAGCCTGAGCAGTAGCAAAGCAAGAGAGGATCTCAGTGTAGAAGAAGGAAGCCACAGAGGGATGCAGGCACAGGGGTCGTCAGGCACCACAAGTGTCTCTGGTGGAGACCTGTCACCCTCACTCTGAGTTGGGGACCGAAGTGGGGCACCTGGAAGGCAGCCAGAGGGAGATAGATGGAATAGAGGGAAGTCCGCTGGCCACCCTGCCAGGGCACAGGGCATAGGGCACAGGGCTTGGCTCAGAGTCAGACAGTGGGGATCGAATCCTGGCTCCACTGCATTCGGGCTGGTCAGTCCTAAGCAAGGTGTGTTCCCTGTTTTGTTTTCTCACCTGCAAGTGAGGATGGCAATAAATTCCTCCCTGGTAAGGTTTTTTGAGGATTAAACTAGATGATTGGTATAAAATAATACATACAGTCCCTGGTAAATATTAGCTCTTACTGTTTTATTATTGACTAGAGGCCCAGTGCACAAAAATTTGTGCACTCGGGCGGTGGGGGGTGGTCCCTCAGCCCGGCCTGTGCCCTCTCGCAGTCTGGGACCCCTCGGGAGATAACGACCTGCTGGCTTAGGCCTGCTCCCGGGTGGCGCCTTCCCCTGTCACGAACAGAGCAGGGTGGATAGGGAGGTTGTGGC
>NW_006285258.1:1143088-1144497 GCF_000327345.1 Myotis davidii
CTGGCTGAAGTAGGTGGTATTTGTTAAAATGTTTCAAACTGCAGGCGGGGAACGTTGGTTTCCTCCTTCACTGAAGCAAGCAAGCCTCATGTTAGTTTCAAGCTGCCTGGCTGCCGGCGGCCATCTTGGATGACAGTTAATTTGCATATCTCGCTGATTAGCCAGTGAAAAGGGTAGCGGTCATATGCCAATTACCATGTTTCTCTTTTATTAGTGTAGATATTAACACAAAGCTTCATTATACAACAGTTCAGGTGTATGGCCTGGTGTGGGTACTAATGAATTAATGAACCTGAAGCTTCCTTCCATTTCTGGGATCAAGGATGAAAAAAAGAAAAACTCGCCTTGCTAGTGTGGCTCAGTGGTTGAGCATCAACCTATGACCCAGGAGGTCGCAGTTTGACTCCCAGTCAGGGCACATGCCCAGGTTGCAGGCTCGATCCCCAATGTGGGGCCTGCAGGAGGCAGCCAATCACTGATTCTCTCTTATCATGGATATTTCTATCTCCATGAGATAGAAATCATTGATGTTTCTGTCTCTCCCTCTCCCTCTCCCTTCCTCTCTAAAATCAATAAAAATATATATATTTTTTAAAGAAAAACCTCAAGGGGAGAGAACCGAAGATGGCGGCATAGGTTAACGCCGGAGATTGCTGCCTTGAACAACCAATTCAAATTACGCCTGAAACAGAGAATGGACAACATCCAGAACCACAGGAGGGCTGGCTGAGTGGAAATTCTACAGCTAGGAGTAAAGAGAATAGCATACCCAGACTCAGAGGAGGTGCAGTGCTGAAGTGAAATTCTCAGGTATGAGTGCGCGCGGAGCCGCGGGCTGGCGGCGCGGAGGGCGCGGTTGTTTTCAATTGGGAGGGAGCTTCAGATTCTGAGCTCCAGATCCGGGCGAGTCGGCGTCCCAAAAGAGTGGAGATATTGACCCTCTACAAGTGCTAGGACAGGAGTGGTGTGGCGCATGCACTAGTGGGTGAGGGCCTGGAGAGATTGGAGGGAATTGTAGCATAGTTCAAAGTACAAGTACCCCCGAGAAGATGCGGTCAGAGTCTTGTGTGTTCATAAGCTACTTTTACCAGCCTTGCTCATCTTGTCGGATGTACGTTTGATGGAAGCTGAGGCTGTAGGGAGTCCCATGGTCGGCTGTAGGGGTTTGCAGCCTTGGAAATTCCCCAAATTTGAGAGCTGCCTCCCAGTGGGGACCTTGAGAAGGACCTTGGGGACTAGACCCAAGAAGCCTGAGTGCTCCGGAACTCTCCCAGCTCTTGTTCCGGGAGGTGCTCCAAAGGGACCTCTCCTGGGAAGAGATCCTAGGCCTCCCCAGACTTCCCAGCAGGACATCCATGCCCAGACAGTGCAGCCCGCAGGCCCAAGGCAAGGCAGGAGCAGGTTCCACT
>NW_006285258.1:1145564-1163997 GCF_000327345.1 Myotis davidii
CTCAGGTTCGATTGCGGTCAATGGCACATGCCTAGGTTGTGGGCTCGATCCCCAGTGGAGGACTTGCAGGAGGCAGCCAATCACTGATTCTCTCTTATCATGGATATTTCTATCTCCCTCTCCCTCTCCCTCTCCCTTCCTCTCTAAAATCAATAAAAATATATTTTTTTTAAAGAAAAACCTCAAGGGGCTGGTATAAGACTATGGCATTAAAGCTATAAATTCTTTACATTCCAGAATAAATGAGTGACACAGTTAGAGGTTATGTTTAGTGCATTTATAGTAATGAGTGTTTGGTTTAAAAAATTTATTTGTATTTACATTGTAGTGAAGATCACAACAGTATTTTGTAAATATTAAGAATTTACTTTTTACTTCTAAAAGCAATCCATTTGTTTGATTGAAGAGCATGGTATGAAAAATGACCAAACTAAAGAGCTAGCCTGTGGCAATCATGTAAAGCAGGTTATTTGGACCTGGCGTCCCAAAAAAGAGTGGAGATATTGACCCTCTACAAGTGCTAGGACAGGAGTGGTGTGGCGCATGCACTAGTGGGTGAGGGCCTGGAGAGATTGGAGGGAATTGTAGCATAGTTCAAAGTACAAGTACCCAAGTTAAGATGCGGTCAGAGTCTTGTGTGTTCATAAGCTACTTTTACCAGCCTTGCTCATCTTGTCGGATGTACGTTTGATGGAAGCTGAGGCTGTAGGGAGTCCCATGGTCAGCTGCAGGGGTTTGCAGCCTTGGAAATTCCCCAAATTTGAGAGCTGCCTCCCAGTGGGGACCTTGAGAAGGACCTTGGGGACTAGACCCAAGAAGCCTGAGTGCTCCGGAACTCTCCCAGCTCTTGTTCCGGGAGGTGCTCCAAAGGGACCTCTCCTGGGAAGAGATCCTAGGCCTCCCCAGACTTCCCAGCAGGACATCCATGCCCAGACAGTGCAGCCCGCAGGCCCAAAGCCAGGCGGGAGCAGATTCCCCTCCTGTAACGTGTTCCCTCCCTGTCAGGGCTAGGCCTAGTGTGCAGGAGAGGAGGAGAGGGAATGGGAAGGCGGGAGGCCTTCCACCTCCGCCTCTCCTCTTCCCCCTGAAACACTGAGCTCTCCTTCAGGCCTTTTTCCTCCTTAGAATCCAAATGATCTTTTTCTTTCCTCTTTATGCTTTCTGTGTGTATGTGACATTTTAGAAAATGGAGCTACAATTCACATATCATAAAATCACACATTAAAAACTGTACAGCCTAGCCCTGGCTGGTTTGGTTCGGTGGATAGAGTGTCAGCCTGCGGACTGAAGTTGTCCCAGGTTCGATTCCAGTCAAGGGCACATGCGCAGGTTGCAGGCTCAATCCCCAGTAGAGGGTTTGCAGGAGGCAGCTGATCAATGATTCTCTCTCATCATTGATGTTTCTGTCTCTCTCTCTCCCTCTCCCTTCCTATCTGAAATCAATTTTATTTATATGTATATATATGTAGAGAGAATGAGTGACAGCTGGCCAGGTGAAGGAGGCAGGGCACTGCAGTGACTCTTTATATATATAAATATATATATATTTAAAAGGCGGGGGGGGGCGGGGGAGATGCCAGCGAATGGAAATTGAAGGTGCAGCAGGTCAGCGGGCCGTGGCATGCCAGCAGTCCTTAAGGCCTGATTCCTGTTTTCTTTTCTCGGCCATCAGTAACTATTACCCACAGAGGGCTCTCTGCTGTGGGCACTTAACATTGCACAGCCACTTCCTGCACTGTCTTATCTCCTCCAGGCCCAGGAGCAGCCAGAAGGTGGGGCACAGGGAGGTTCTACTATGGCTTGTGATCACCCCATGGCTTCTCCTGGCTCCAGGGTGCTGTGGTGCCATCAGCTGGGTCTGGGAGCCCTGGATCCCACTGTCTTCTCCCAACCCCATGAAGGTATGCTCAGCCGGAGCCCAAGTCTCATGCCCTGGCTCTGCCCCCATGCCTTTCCCCAGGCAGCCCAGCGTTCCTCTCCCTGTGTGGGCCTGCCTTTACGGAGGGATCTCGGCACTGAGCTGACAGAGTCTCTGAAAATATACCCTGATCTTATCATTCTGTTCAGAAGCTTCCCATAGCTTCTTTTTGTCTGCAGACTGAAGTCTTCACTCTCCACAGACTCACCTTTCATCCAGTGCAGAGGTAGGCGGTCACTGCAGTGCCCTGCCTCCTTCCCCTGGCCAGCTGTCACTCATCCTCTAAGACCAGCTCAGATGCCCCCAGGGTGCATTTGGTGCCCCTCCCGTGGGCCCACCTGTATCTCAGCACTTCCCACACTCATAGTGATCAATGTCTTGTCTACAAGACCCTATTCAGCAATGCCCAGTTCCTTAGACCTACTGCCATGAGGGAGGGAACCCCAACCTGAGACTGTCTATAGGCCTTAAGGCGGAGAAAGCAGGGAAGGCTTCTTGGAGGCTTTCAGATACTGCACTGGGTGGTTTTAAGGTGGACCTCTCACAATGAGAAACTGGTTGACGATATAATAGCTCTGGATTGGTGAGCCCAGCGAGATAAGGGCCTTAAAGCCCGTCTTGGTGAGCAAGCGATTAGTCTTAATAAGTTGTTTACTTGGTTCACAGTCTTATTTTGGAGGAGCAGGTATTTCCTAGAGCAAGCAGGCAGGTTATTTTTGTTTGGTCACAGTGTTATATAGCACAGGATCAAGAGAGTATGCCTGGTCCCAGAACTGATTAACACGGAGACAGGGGATTAGGTTGGTTTCTGCTTTGACAGCCAATCCTGTTAACTGAGCGAGCTTCAGGAGAGTGGAGGCCAAGACCCAATCCTCCCGCAAACCCTAACCCTGGCAGAGCGCTGGGACGTCATCAGCACGTGACCAGTGCTTGTTGGCCCTGTGCGCGCACGAGTGTCGGCACCTCTCAGTGGCCCGGAGCCTCTAGGGAGCACCCTGACCTGGGAGAAGCAGCAATAGGAGGGTGTCTAACAAAATGCTGCCTCTACCCTGGCTGCTGCAGATGGGGTCCAGTGACCATCGTCAGCAGCACCGGGGGCTTGTGAGAACTGCAGAATCTCGGGACTCGCCCCACACTCTATAGCGGGCAGCTGGTGACTGGGCCTGTACAACCGTGGCTGAGGCTGCTTGTGGAAGCTAGTCACGGTTCTGTCGGTTCTGTTCAGCAAACGTTCACAGAGTCGTGCATGCCAGGCAGTGGAGAGCCCCGCGGGTACAGCAGGGAGGCCTCTGGATCCGGACGCTGGAGGACAGGCCCAGGAACACAGCTCAGTGACAGGGTGTCGGGGGTGGGTGTGTGTGGAGCCTCTTTTCCCTGACGGCCTTGCCCATCACAGAACTAATAATGACAACACACTCTTCCTGTCCTTTCCCACGTCAGATCCTGACGGCGAGTGGCGACGGGACATGCGCCCTGTGGGACGTGGAGAGCGGGCAGCTGCTGCAGAGCTTCCACGGGCACGGGGCCGACGTGCTCTGCTTGGACCTGGCGCCCTCAGAGACGGGAAACACCTTCGTGTCCGGGGTAAAGACCCAAGGAACATGTCTAGAGTCCTCTGTCTACCAGGGAGGGTGGTGGTGGCAATTCATGTCACTTCCTGGGACTAGATGGGATGGGTTCCTGAAAGAGTTTTCAGGTACTCCTTAGCTCCCCTCTGTACCCCCAGGTCCCCACTGCACCCCCAGCTCCCCTCTGCACCCCCAGCTCCCCACTGCACCCCCAGCTCCTGTAGCAATGGAGGTACTGGGAGGGCCTCCCAATCCGCGCCGACATTCAGCATCCACGGAAGGATCTGGAATGTTCTCCTTGTGTGACTGCTATCACTTGGGGCGCATATCTGCCACATTTAAAAATCATTCCTCAGATAAATAGTGGAGTTTGTACCTGACAGCATTGCAAGTGGCCACCAGGGCACACGCTCGGTGAGGTAACACTGTGTTGTGAACAGAGTTTTGGGACTGATGGGACACTCTCCTGCCCCACCCCTGCCAGTCACCATCGAACAGCGTATCTGAGGGCTCAGTTGGGCAGACAGGCCATGGTGACACAGAGCAGCACTTGGCTAGGAATCAGGATGCCTGGGTCCCGGCTTTGCTACCTCACTCTAAATTTCATCTGTAAACTGGGCATGATGCACAAGTTCTTGCCTCCTCCCTTCCCCAGGACATTATGAATAGTAGGTAGAAGAGTTTACATTGTCTTATACAAATAGTAGGGGCGAGTATTTTTGTGGACAGCTAGGAATAGAGATGGGGAATTAAGCTGGCTGGCCTGACCTCGAGTCAGTCAGGAGAGGCCGGTGATGCTACACCAACAAATTGAAACATGGGGCTCAGGGTGCAGACTTCTTGTGGATTCTTGTCCGGTGAAGTTGAAGAATAAATTCGTGGACTAACAGATTTCTTTGATAAAAATGAGGAAACTTATTGCAAGCATATACAAACTCCATCTGGGCAAGAATCCCCAAAGGGGACCTCCCTGCGGAGGGGCCCTCAAATGGGAAAAAAATGCTCACTCGCTCTCTCTCTCTCTCTCTTTGATGGGAAAAATCTAAGTCCAAAAATCTAAAATCTGTCTCATGTCCCTTTGTCTCTGGTTTATATATGTTGTAGTTCTTTGTTTGAATCTGACCCTTAGCAATTGGACCCTTTCCTTAATTTAAGACCCCCGGCTCTCTTCATTGGTCATTCTTCTACATAGTATTAGTTTTAAAGTCTAAAGCCCATGTGCCTCCCCCCCATTTTCTCCTCCTCATTTTGCAACATTATCCATCTAATCTGTTCAGGTTGGAGTTGCTTTTGATCTCCCTTATGGCTCTCTCTTAGTTGTCTTGGCCAGAGATGTTTTATTACCCCTCTGGCTCTCCCAGCTGCTCAGGCCAGAGATACCTCTGTCCTTGGTTTATGGCTATTTTAATTGCTCAGGCCAGAAATGCCTCCATCCTCCCTGCACCCTCCCTTCCTCTCTGCCTAATTAAGCTAGCTGGCTAACCCTTATCAAAGTGATGTTTGCAGCTGGAAGACCTAAGACCCTTTGCTCTCAGCTGTCCACCTCTTAGTTCTGGGCATCAGGAGAGGGCTCTCTGGCCTCTAAATGGCAGGGACCTCACTTTTATTCTCAGGCATTTGACCATCTCTGTGTATTTCATTCCTGCACCTTTGAATAACTGTGCTTCTCTCCTCGGCTATGCTGTTTACTCAAATTGTCGCTGTCACGGTAGATTCTGTTGTCTCTTTCAGAGCATTAAACTCCTCTGATCAGCGTCCTCTAAGGATTAGAAAACACTCCTGATCCTTCGTCCTCATTCTCAGTAAAGACACTCAGTGCTGAACCCACAGCAGGTCTTCCTGAGTTGTCGGTTATGGTACCTTATCCCCGCCCCCATCCTCTAAGTTGAAACCAACAATTTGGACACTAATTTCAATACAGTACTTCTTCTATTTGACAAGTGAGACCACATCATAGTCCCCAAACTTGACAGCAGGACTGCTCTGCAAGACTTTATCAAAATGCTCCTAGAACCATGATCGTATAATAGAGGAATCGTATGTTTATGAACCTCTGGGTCAGGCTGGCGATCCAGAGAGAGTGGTTTACAGGTCTTGAGGTGGAAGCCAGGTAGGTGACTTGCCCAGGCAGCCAACTAACTGCTGGCAGCGCCATGACTGGGCTCCTGCTCTGCTGATCCCCAGCCGGAGTGCTGCTGGGGTGCAGATGGCCCAGAGGCACCAGAGGTCCACCTTTGCTCAGGGCTGCCCCTGATGCCTGAGACAAAGCTGGGAGGACCCACCTGGCACCACTGTCTGTCTGCTCTCCCCGCTGGGCTTAGAGAGGCAGCGATAGAGGGAGGAGGAAGGAAAGGGATCAGTGAAGACGTGGGAAATGCCATGGGGAAGGTGGACGTAGGCTCTGGACAGTTTGTGCCCACTCAGAAAGCTGCCAAAGAAGAAAACATGCTACAGGGGGAAGCTGCGTCCTTCCCTTGGCCCCCGCCCAATCCAAGATCTAGTTCTGGCCTTCTGAGGCCTCATGAGTTGAAGTGGCCTTAAGCAAAGCTGGTCTCCGACATAAATGGTCTGTGTTACATAACTGGAACTCATGCCTGTCTGTGGGCATGCCTTGCAGCGGCCTTAACTCTTGGTAACTTTGCATTTGTAGGGATGTGACAAGAAATCCATGGTGTGGGACATGCGCTCCGGCCAGTGCGTGCAGGCCTTTGAAACTCATGAATCAGACGTCAACAGTGTCCGGTCAGTGAGTAGGGCCTTCAGCTACTCCTCAGTTCTCCTGGGCTGCCTGGCCTGGGGTGATCCTGAGCCCATCACCGCCTCCAGGCTCAGTGTACTGGGCTGAGAGGCCTCCCAGCAAGAATGGCTGATGTGGGGTGGGACTGAGTAGCGCTCCAAAGCTTTTGGAGACCTTTTAATATAATTGTACCAGGGGCAATGAGTCAGTATCTCTCATTCATTCATTCATTCAACAAATATTTATTGAGTACTTCTAGGCTAAACATTATCCCAGGAACTGGGAATACAGTTGTGAATAAGATAGACAAGGTCTCTCCTTTCCTGCAGGAGACAAGACAGTGCACAAATACACAAATGTATGATTTAATTTGAGATACTGATAAGTGCTATGAATAAAAGTAAAACAAGGAGATGTAATGGGATGGGTTGTTTCTTAGAATGGTCAGGGAAGGCCTCTCTGAGGAGATGATATTTAAATTGAGGCCAGGATTATTCAAGAGCCAGGCTTACAAAGAGCTGGGGGGAGATGAGATGTTCAGGGACCTAACAAAAGGCCAGATTGTTGAGTTGGGGGAGAGGGTGGCTAACATGATCTATGTTTTGCCTTTAAAAGATCTTTCTGGCTGCTGTGTGGAGAACAGGTTATAGGGGAGCAAGAATGGAAGGAAGTGTGATAGCTGGTTAGAAAGAAGTTGTGTGAGATCAAGAGAGAGAGGATAGTGGCTGGAACTAAGAAAGCATAACAGAGACAGAACTATCTAGAATTGGGAATGTTCTGAGGTTTTACACGACCTGCAAGCTATCAAGTTAGGCTACCACAAGTTCATGGCTGCTGGTAGATAGAAGACATGAGACTCCTGGGTCAGAGATGAAGGACAGTTTATTACTCAGAGCAGTGGCAGTAGTCAGAGTGTCAGCACCTCTGTGCTGGTTACTTGAGCCCAAATTCCACAGGATGACATGAAAAGGGCCAAATGACATGCAGGATCTATGAATTGGAGCCTAAGAGAGAGGTCAGTACTTGACATGTAAATTTGGAAGATGACACTGTTCCAACAGCGTATATAATATAATCACCCAGGAATCTTCATTATGGTTCCTGGGCAATACTAGGCTTGTTCCCCTTAAAGCAAGAACAAAATGAGACGACTTAATTACATTAGTAGTAGAATTGTTAGCAAGAATTGTCTAGCTCCCTGCCCTCAAATATGGGATAAGATAAAAGGAAAAAGGCTATCACATTTTGCAAATGTGTAGCAATTCCCTAGAAAATCAAAGAAAATCAATCCAGAATTTACTGCAGATAGAAAATGAAGTTACTAAGGTGCAGGACACAATATCCACAACAATCAAGTAAACCCTTATGTTGAGATACAGCTTAAAAAGGCGCAGTCTCTCACACATGCTTTTGCCTTTGCCCTGATCCTCTTCTGATGGCCACTATTCCACCCGGTCTCCACGGAGGCCTGCCTCTCTCTGGAAAGCGGATTATAGAAGAGTGACGGTGACAGAAAGCATCGTTACTGACTGAAAGCTGTTTATTGGCACCATGCCACATTCTTTGCATATGCTGTCTTATTTCCTCTTGACGAGGAAACTGAGGCTGTGCAAGGTGAAGCCACTTTGCACAAGTATCCACTTTGCAGTAAGTGGTCAGGGCAGGGATCTGCATGTGGCTCTGGGTGTCTGATTCCAGTGTCTGTGTCTATGACCACTTTCTTGGTTACACAGGCCTAGTTTTGCCGTGGCCCTGAGCTCTGGGCCACATCTTACAAATGAGGTATGTGGTCAAGGAAAACTACGGGTCCGGGGACCTGCTCTGTGCTCCATGCCTGGTACAGATACCCGCATTATCACATTTACTCCTCATCAGCACTCTGCAAGGCCAATGCCACTGTCCCCTATCGACAGGGAAGGAAACCAGAGGCCAGTGGGTCTGCCAGATGAGCTTCCCTCTCTGGCCTCTGTAACAAATGGTCCTTATGTCCCTACAAGTGGGGATTCTGACTCCAAGGGCCTAGCATGGGACAGCTTCCCAGACGGTTGTGACAGGCATCCAGGGTTGGGAGTCACGGCTCTAAAGTGCTTTCTCCCCAACTTCCTCTCCGCAGGTACTACCCGAGCGGAGATGCCTTTGCCTCAGGATCAGATGATGCTACGGTATGTTCCTAAGCCATTGAGAGCTTTTTTATTTGAGAGAGAGATGTGCTGCCTTCATTTTATTTTTTTAAATAACTTTATTTCTGATTACAAAAATAATGTGTATTTATTGAAGAAGACCTGGGGAGAAATTAAATTACCTAATCTCCCTACCCAGGAAAAATCACAATTAGATGAATTCCTTTCTGTCTCTTTCCTTGTTAAACAAAATTTGCTTTTTTTCATTTACTAATAGATTGTGGACATTTTCCTATGCCAATAAACATTGTTCTATATTATTTTTTCTTAATGATTGAGTTATAGACAAACCATCATTTACTTAGCCAGTCTTCAATTTTGGGACATTTGGGTTTTCAAGGTATGTGTTTTTTTCCTGTTTAAAAACACTGCTTGATTTTTTAAAGAAAAAATAAGGGGGAGATGCCGGAGTCCATTCATTGTCTTCACTACCTGAGTTTAAACAGAGACCCCCCAAAAGCTAGTAACCTTTGAAGTCCTGGCAAAGGTCAGAACTGTGCACCACCCAGTTAATCTAGGAACCACCCAGTTAATTTAGGTAATAATAGTTGAAGCATCATCCCACCTTAGTTCACTTCATTCCTTAGATACTAATAAAATAATAAAATAAAATAAAAAAAACACTGCTATAAGTAAGTATTTTGGGAGCCTCTCATTATTTCCATAGAATGAATTCTCAGACATGAACTTTCTGAGTTAAAAATAGGCCTAGTTTTGCCGTAACCGGTTTGGCTCGGTGGATAGAGCATCAGCCTGTGGACTGAAGGGTCCCGGGTTCGATTCTGTACCTTGGTTGTGGGCACATCTCCAGTGGGGAGTGTGCAGGAGGCAGCTGATCGATGTTTCTCTCTCATCGATATTTCTAACTCTCTGTCTCTCTCCCTTCCTCTCTGTAAAAAATCAATAAAATATATATTTTTAAAAATAAGCCTAGTTTTAAAGCTTTTGATACTAATTAAAAAATTATGTTCACTGATTGTTTTTAAGAGAAAAGAAATACCTTCTTGTGCCCTGAAAATACCAAATAAATTATTAAATAGTAATAATAGTTTGATTCTGATTCAATACTAATGGAAGAAATTACAAAGGAACAGATTGAGAGTTTTGGTAATAATAAAAATTTAACTTATGGATGTCAAAAATATATAACCAAATGTAAGTGCATACATTTTGGAAAAATTCTTGCTACATGTATGCCAGGCCAAGTTGAAATCCTTTAGATATGAATGGGGAGGCATAATCAATGAGAAATATACCCCAATTTTAAAGAAAGATAGAATGCAGACCATTTATAAAGCAATACACCCAAAATAGCAAACTGAAAATGTTTCCAAAATCACCTCTAATCCAAGAAATGCAAGTTTCAATGATCAGATGCTCAGCTGCAGGAGAGATGCTTGGGTGGAGGTGGTGTGGTGAGGAGTCTGGGGCCAGCCTGATCAGCACCCTGGGTACCAGCCTTCTAGAAAGCAGTTCTGTGATAGAAGAACTTTCAAAATATCTCTGCCCTTTGATCTAGACATGCTATTTCTTGGAAATAATTCTATTCTAAAGATTCCATAGCTATTATAAGGAGAACCTCAGGGATTTTTACATAAGAATGGGAGATAATCTATGTATATAAAAGCCTAAGCGACCATTACAACCAAACGACCAGTCGACCAGTCGCTATGACGTGCACTGACCACCCAGGGCAGCTGCTCAATGCAGGAGCTACCCCCCAGTGGTCAGTGCACTCTGACAGCCAACCTCCCACAGCCTGCCAGTGGCATCAGCGTCTAGCATCTGTTCCTTCCGCGCCTAGTCCGGCAACCATTGCCTCCTCTCCTGCCCCTGCCCAAGGCCTTCGGCCCCTGGCTGGGATGGGGAACGGAGGCTGGGTGGTGGCAGAAGCAGCCCCTTTCCCCGGAGAGCCGAGGGCCTGCTCCCTCCTCGGGGCCAGCAGCCAACCTCCCACACCCTGTCCCTCCCCCTGGCTGGCAGGCCCTGATCAGCCCAGCTCTGATCGGCCCTGATCGCTGGCCAGGCCTAGGGACCCCACCTGTGCATGAATATGTGCACCGGGCCTCTAGTTTGATTATAAAAGAGAAAAAATAAAAACAAAGATCTTTTTAACGGGGTATGACTAGATTCTGATATATCTACATGAAGACTAATAACCATGTTAATTGGTTTCTTTGGAAGATTATTTAATGATATGAGATAATGCTCATAACATAATGAGAAAAGTAATAATGAAACATTCACCCTATTTTTTTTCATTATTTTTTAATGCACACATAAAACAGAAGTAAGTCTGAAGGAAAAAGATTTAGTCAATACCTCTAGGATTTGGGGTGACTTTTACTTTATTTTCTATGCATTTTGAGTTTTTCTGAATTTTCTACAATGAACATGTATCCTTCATCAGAAAAAAAGGCTGGGTTTCATTTTTGGTTTTGTACCTGAAGAAGTCTTCTATATTTGCTGTGTCTTTAAGTCTCCATTGGAAATGAATAGGAATCGGGATTGAGGGAGAAAATGCTAGGAGAGAAAATGTAAGAGGTGTTTCCCTTACCTCTCCAACTACACAAGCCATTGGCACCTGCTGGTGGCTCTGTGGTGTCGCCTCGCCAAACTGGAGCCAGAAGTAAGTGCTCCTTTGTTTGCACCCCAGTGTCGCCTCTACGACCTCCGGGCAGACAGAGAGGTCGCCATCTATTCCAAGGAGAGTATCATATTTGGAGCATCCAGCGTGGACTTCTCCCTCAGTGGTAAGATTTTATGTCAGAAGCTTTCCCAGGACTGTAAAACAGGACCTAAGTGACACACAGCTCTCTGTCAAGCGGCCCCTCAGCTAAACTTCCTGTGGGCTCATATGCCAAATAGTCTCCTTTTGTGCCAGTTCCATGTGCCCCCCTCCGGCCCCCCGGGCTGTGTGAGCCCTACTTCGCCCTGCCCTCAGCGGCTGCCCCCAGCCCCAGTCACTTCAGGGGAAATGAAGGCTGTGCCCATCTAATACTGTTCTTCAAGGCAGAGATGGACAAACACTCACATATGAAGGGCCTTTAGACATTTCTTCCCCAGCCTGCCATTCTCCCTTCACACCTGAAAAAGGACTTTTTTTTCAGAGGTGGAGGGTGGGTGCCCTTTCTCAATGCCCTGAAGCTCATGGCACCTCTGCCCTCCCAGCTGGGGAGGCTGCTGGTGAACATTCAGGCAGCACTGATACTCTGGGTCACTGGACCATTCAATTTCCCCAGACACTCCCCCAATTCTGCACCTGAGCCTTCGTGCATGCATGCAGCTACTCCTGCCTGAAACATCCTTTCTCTCTTTTCTCTGCATGGCAAACTTCTATTCACCCCTCAAGAGCCCATCAGATGTCATTTCCTCTGCAATGTCTTCCTTGTGCTGTGTGAGGCATAGCACATGACACAGCTGAGCACTTCCATGATAGCCCTTATCACATGGTGCTGTGTTTATGTGTCTGCCTACCAGGACCACCCTCCACAGGGGCAGCAGCTGTGCTTTCTCCTCTGAACCCTCAGGGCAAAGCACAGTATCTGACACACGGGGGCACTAAATCACTGTTTATTGAAGGAATGAATGAATGAACGAGTGAATGAATGAATGAATGAACGAATGAACAAGCAAGGAAGCGAGAGTCATGAAAAAGAACAACAGGAAGGAACCGGTTTAATAACTATCACACCCTCCGGCTTCCAGGCCGCCTGCTGTTCGCTGGATACAACGATTACACCATCAACGTCTGGGATGTGCTCAAGGGGGCTCGAGTCTCCATCCTGTTTGGACATGAAAACCGTGTCAGTACTCTACGAGTTTCCCCTGATGGGACTGCTTTTTGCTCAGGATCCTGGGATCACACCCTAAGAGTAAGCGAGGAGACTTTCTATTTTACTCTGTGTGTGAGGAGAGGAGTGATTGGCCTTCCTGAAAGCAGAAGTCGGGGTGAGCTAGGAGAGGCCCGGACAGCCACATGGAGCTCAGATTTCAGCTCTGCTCAGAGCCACAGAAGGAATGAGTGGCCGGGGACGTAGTGAGTTCCCCATCGACACAGTGTTCATGCATGCAGTTGAGGGAATAGCTGGACTAGGTGATTCAAAAGGTTCCTTTTGACCTTGAAAGTCTGATTCTTCTGAGTCTAGCCTTTGACAACCACAGATTGCCAATCTCGCCTTCTAGAACTGCAGGGTTCTTCTGTGGTCACAGACCCCTATGAAACCAACAGAGGGCCTTTAGGAGGGCATGAAGCCCCTGAAAGTATATGCCAGATTTTGTGTGTGTCCTCCTCATGGCTTTTTTTTTTTTTAATATTCTCAAAAAGCTCCAAGACTTTGTTGGGTGTTGGCTCCCCAGAAATACTATTTGCAAAGCAAAGCTCACCACAGTGTGGGACACCACAAACTTGACCGTCTCAGTAGTGTCTTAGGAGGGAGAGCAAAGGCAGATTCTTGAGGTTTTAGGGATTGAGGCAGATCTTTTGATAGAGGGACTTTTGTGGCATAGAGTTTAAGATTGCTGGGCACAGGCTGGGGGCGGGGGAGGATTTCAAAGATGGGCTTTAACAGTGACCAGTCCCTTGATGCTCTGTGTTGTTCTGAGAAGTGAGTCTCTTCTAAAGAGGATACTTGACTCGTGTACTCGTAGGATAAAAAGGTGAATGGACTTTTGCAAAGTTCCTGAAACAAACAATAAAGTTATTTGTGACTTCATTCATCTTCCTGGTCAGGAGTTGCCTAAATTAGTAAAGTTGTGTTAATGTACTCAGAGAGCTGTCTGGGTACAGATGGCTTCTGTTGCCAATCTAAGAGTTACCAGTCCCTCATGGGAGGTCACAGATGCCCTTAGACCAGCCGTGGGCAAACTACGGCCCACGGGCCGGATCCAGCCTGTTTGAAATGAATAAAACTAAAAAAAAAAAAAAAAGACCGTACCCTTTATGTAATGATGTTTACTTTGAATTTATATTAGTTCACACAAACACTCCATCCATGCTTTTGTTCCGGCCCTCCGGTCCAGTTTAAGAACCCATTGTGGCCCTCGAGTCAAAAAGTTTGCCCACCCCTGCCTTAGACAGTTAACTAAGGGGTGGGGGGCATCAGGTCCAAACATGCACCTCTCAGTCCTCAGGGCAAAGCACAGTACCTGACACACCTGGGCACTAAATCACTGTTTATTGAATGAATGAACAAATGAATAAATGAGCTGCTAAGAGGAAAGTGTTTTATTTTCCAAGACATGCAAGTGCTCTATTTTGGATGGAGTATTTCCATCCACTGTGTGTGTGTGTGTGTGTGTGTGTGTGTGTGTATTAAGAGACTTTGATTTATCCCTTTAAACTCAGGTCTTGTAAGTTGTTAAGTACTAAAGAAACTGACAATTATCTGTTTGTGTCTTTGCAGGTCTGGGCTTAATCGTTTCCTCACAATACGCATTTAGGTACCTGAGGTTAGAATTTGAAATCGCCACATGTAAATAGATCTTACTTCTAGAGGACTTTCGATTTTATCACAACTTGGCTGAAAGGTCACCAAACGTCTCCAGTATTACTATTAAACTACCACCTCTGCAAAAGTACCACTGTCAGCCTTCAGCACTAGGAGAACACCTTCAAGTGCAGTGCTGCTGGGGGATTTTGGTTGTTTTTTCCTTTTGAGCACTTAAGTTTATTCACTTAAAATATATATATATTTATTGATTTCAGAGAGGGAGAGAGAGAGATAGAAACATCAGTGATGAGAGAGAATCATTGAACAGCTGCCCCCTGCACGCCCCACACTGGGGATTGAGCCCACAACCCTGGTCAATGCTCAACCACTGAACCACGCCAGCCAGGCTAAAATTTTTTCATTTTTAAGGTTATTCTTAATTATTCTCAGCTCAATTCATTCAGTTACCAACAGAATCCAGCATAATGTATTTCCTATTGCTTCTTTGAATCGGGTTTGTTTTGGAGCTCCTTGGAACCTGGTCTCCGTCGGCGTGCGCTGTGACCGGGCCTTCCTCCGGAAGTGCTGACCTATGTGGCTGTAGGAGGAGGGCCGTGGTAACTGATCTGTGATAGGAGGAAGTTCCCATTCCAAATGTAATTAGACAGATTCACTTTTTTAAAAATGTGTTTTTATTGTAAGAGTCTATTTCCCAGTCTTGCATCATATTGTCTTGTTTCACATAAAACATTTTCATCTGTGTGAACTGTTATAAATGAAGCAGGTGTGCATAAGATGGACAGGAGGTTTAACTCATGAATCATGTGATGATGTGACAGGAGTGTTATCACATGGACACATCATTTTCTTCCAAGGGAAAAGCTGAACGCTGTTTGTGACACACATGCTTCTCAGAGCAAACAAACCTTTCTGTGTGGGAACACAGACAGCACATTTAGTGCAGGGCCTGTCACTGGTGTTAGACCTGTGAGGCTCAGTGGCATCCCTCAGCCTAAAGGGGATCTTGTCCATCTCCATTATACTCATATTTATTGCATTATGGATGTAATTGCATATACAAATTAATTGCTAGGTTTTAAAAAGTAATGTTTTATATTGAGAAAAAAGAATATACAAGATATCTTGTCTTTATTTGAAATTCAGCAATTCCTTCTGGAAGATACCAAGTGCTTTGTTATAAGACCCTTTGTTTTATTTTGTTTCTAAAGGTATAGAGAGGCCATTCTTTGTTTTAGAAAATCCCTTATTCATCCAGCTGGCATGCATTAGGGAAGTAAAAAGTCACCTCAAATTCCAAAAATCACTCCTGGGTGAGGCTCGCTGGTGGCTCCCGTGGTGCCCAAGGGCTGTGTCTGCTGCATCCCCTGGATCTCCAGTCTCCTCTCAGCCCTGTTCCCGCCCGGCCCTTCTCCCAGGACTAGTTCGGGCTCTGCAGGCCCAGCCCCAGGCCCTGCTGCTCAGAGAGGCCCTTCCAGAGTGGGCACAGCCATCGGGTAGGCCTGGGCCTGGCACCTGTAAGCTCGGGGGTGCAGGACCACCCTCAGATCTACTTGGTCAGGTGTCATAATGGACCAGTCAGGCCACCTTTCCCATCCATTTTTAAAAAAATAAACAGAATGGTTATATTCGGTCATTTGTGAGGGTTTTACTATGCAACAGCCCTAGTGAGAGAGCACTATAAAAGGCCCCGCTTGCCTCAGAAGAGCCCAGAGGGAAGAAGAAGACATGGTCTCCGGGGACCATTTTTCAGCCACCTTCTCTCCCCCACAGGGGACCGCCTGGAAAGGGGCTCTGGGAAATGGGCACAGGTCCACCCAGCTGCTGAGGGGGCAGGTCCCACAGTGTGTCCATGGAACCCCTGAGCTGCACTCCCAGAACATTCCAGACCGCTCCTCGTCTCCTAGTTACGGCATCCCCTACCTCTCTCCCACAGACCCTTTCCTGCCTCTGCACAGGAAAGTCAAGCTTTATGTTGGAGAGGCAGAGCACATCTTCAGCGCATAACAGTCCATAACTTTCCAATTAAAAAACAACTTTAAGGGCCCGATGGGAATATTTTGTAGAATACTCACCCCGTGGGCAGTAAGCCACCTCCCCTATAAGTACTTCATCTCACTGTGTGTGCTGTTTAGTATTTATTGATGAAATACTTGGTTGGGAATGTACTACACTATATGGACACTCGAGGGTAAACTCCAAGTAATAAATTGTATTTTGCATATTGAAAATAATGCCAAGTGGAGTTTTTCAACCAGTTTGTCTTTTTTTAGAGGACTTGGGGGCAGACCCAGCAAACTGTGGTGAAGGGGCCCAATGAATGTGCCCCTGTGTGCGTAGCCTCGGACCCCCGTCCCCAGCCAGAGAAGAGAAGGGGGAGGCAGGAAGGGAGTCACCTGAGGAGGAGGGCAGTGATGGGGGCTGATGGGAAAGGCCTGTGACCTGAAACCAGGCAGCTGCTCCGGAGAGACCCAGCGGCAGGCACTCCACATCCCCTCTCCCCTTCCCGCCCCTTGGCCGCCTCCACGCCCTTCCCTGGACTATATGTAGCTTAATGGCAGCACAGGTTGTAAAGGCCTTTGCATTCTGGGCTTTCATAGTTGTTTAACCAGCAGGCTAGAAGGTGGCACACTGACGATGAGGACTCATCTGTAAGCTAGAGGGGGACAGCATGGTGACAAAGGATGTGACCTGAGGTTCAGACTCAGCTCCACCCCTTTTACAGGATATAAGGAATCATCCAAATTTCTCCCAGCCTCAGTGTCCTCATCTATGAAATGGGACAGCACTGAAACACATACAGCATATACCTAGCTTAGCCTTCGCACATCTTCAATAGGGTCAATTCCCTGCTTCGGAGCTCTGCCTGTCCACCCATCCTCCCTTCCCCTTCTCCCTTTCCTGTTACCTTCCTCTCCCTTCTCTCACCTCCTCCCTCCTCTCTCTTCCTATCCCACCTCTCTCCTTGTCTCCTTTCTTGCTCCTCCTTTTCTTCCTCTCTCTCTTCCCTTTCCACCTCCTTCCTCACTTTCCCGAAACCATTTCTTTCCTTTTTCTTCTCTGTCTCCTCCCCCCATTTCCTCCCCTCCATAAGCAGCCTCATTCATCTATCAAATTAGTAATTATCACCAATTAGAAAACCATCTGGGCCAGGGTTCTCAAAGTTTTTGGTCTTATAATCCCTCTATAGTCTTAAAAATTGAGGACCCCAAAGAGCTTTGTGTTTGAATATTTATTATTAGTAATTAAAACTGAGAAAAATTGTAAAACAAGAACAGAGACTAACCCATTCCACTGGAAAACTCCTGAGAGAATGAGCATCTAAAAAGCCACACATACAGAAGGAAAAGGTATTATTATCATGAAATGAGTTTTGACCTTGGGGACCCTCAGGTGGGGACCACGCTTTGAGAACAGCTGATCTGGCCTAACAAGCTCCCTTCAGCACCTCTGTGGGCGGCCTCCTGAGGCCATGGAGGCCTTGAAAGGGGCTTGGAAAAGGGGGAGGAAGAAAGGAGAGTGATTAGGGGGAGGAGGGGCTTAACGAGGAACTCTGAGAGGAGGCTTTGGGTGACCACAGGCCCGGTAAGAGATCCTGGAGGGGCACGGAGAGGATGGGAAAGGCTAGAGACCAACGGAGGCCTGTGAACAGCATTTCCCAAATGGGCTGCTGGGTCAGCAACAGGTTAAAAATCCAGATCCTTCGGGCCCCTCCCCTGGAGCTCTGCTGGGCAGGACTGAAGTGGGCCAGGCCTTCTGCTAAGGCAACTTGAGGAAGCTCTCAGTGAGCCTAATCTCTGTGGATCCTTTGTGAGAACAAGAGGCTCAACCTTCTTACTTACGATAGGAGGGAATTGGGCCACTTGTCAGTGCATAGCATGGACCCCTCATTCTCTAGACAGGGCCTGGCTGGATGTAGGCTGGCCTTTGGGACTGGTCATTCTCCACAGCAAGCTGATCCAAGGCCATTTCTGGTGAAAGAAATGAAATTAATATTTTTGCATTGTTGTAAAAAGGATGCAGACCCTCTAGTGAGAAGAGGGGATCAGGAATGATGCTCTGATTTAACCACCTAAATAAATATGAACTAAATATATGTATGGTATGAGCATTTGTGTGAAGAGTATGACCACACAATACCCGTATTTGAACCAAGTTATCTGAACAACACACCACTGGTGAACGCTTAACTTTATCATAAATCAGGAACCATGAAGCAGAGGTCACTGTTTTCATGTGTTCCCCAATAATAGGTGGCCTCCTACTCCTAGGTCTGTGCCCAAGAGAAATGAAAACGTATGTCCACACAGAACCTTGAACACAAATGTTCACAGCAGCCCAGAATGGGACAACTCCAATGTTCAAAAACTGATGGAGTGATGAACAAAAACATGGAATATTATTTAACAATTAAAAGGAATGAAGAACTGATACCGGCTACAACACAGATGAACCTAGAAAACGTTATGCTAAGTGAAAGAAGCCAGACACAAAGGGTCACATAATGTATGATTCTGTTTATATGCAATGTCCAGAATGGGCAAATCCATAAAGACAGAAATCAGATTAGTAGTTACTTA
>NW_006285258.1:1164221-1178400 GCF_000327345.1 Myotis davidii
AGCTTTAGCCCTTGCCAAAGCGCAAGGTCCATCAGCCTTCTGGGTTCCCTGTTTGCACTTTCATGATAGTGTAGACAATGGATAGCTTCCAGCTCAGTGGGAATTCAGGGAAGGGTTTGGGGGAGGTAAGAGATCAACAGAAGGACTTGTATGCATGCATATAAGCATAACCAATGGACATAAGACACTGGGAGGTAGGGGAGGCCAGGGGATTGTCAAGGGTGGGGAAAAAAAAGAACACATGTGTAATACCCTTTGTAATACTTTAAGCAATAAAACACAACCCCCCACCCCTGCTCTACTGGAGCCCAGGTTGAGTGCCTGTGAAAAAGAATTTGTGTGCTAGCCCTTTAAGAGGGCACCTGGGTTTTTAGCATACTCCTACCTCTCCCTGGTGGGCAGAATCCACACTGATTTTCACAGCCAGATGTTGTATGGCCTCCTCTTCCTGGCACTGGTGCTCCGGACTGGTGAGCCCAGCATGGGGTTGAGATACCCCAGCTCCTCAGTGGGGACCCCTTCCCAAGTCTCAGTGCAGTACCTGGGTGCAGGACCAGCCCTTTTCATATCTATCTCTGCCCTTCCTACCTATGTTTATGTGGTTTCTTCTGTAAATGCTTGATTATAAGATTTTCCAGCTATTTGTAAGACAGTTGCAACTGTCAAAACCCAAACTGTGCATACTGAATAAAACAAAGCAGAAAGATGAATTTATTGCCAGGCCTTTGATGTGCCAGCTGGGAAACTCAAGGCAACAGAAACAAGGAGTTGCGAGTTGCTCACAGACCAAGGGAGTTTGATGAGGTACATGTGGAAGCTATTTGACTTTGTCAGTTAATTGGTTGCCGAGGGGTCTTCCCCATTTGAATCAGGGCAGCGGAGTCACAGGCACAAGACTCATGAGGTGGCATGAACAAACTTGGTGTCTTGAGGTTGGAGAGTGTCCTCTGCTGATTTCTGAGAAGAGCTATAAATTCCTAAAAGGTTGGGTTACGCTTCCTTTGTGGGCCTGTGTTGACCTTCTCTGTTTTATCCGTGACATAGAACCAAACGAAATTTTTCTCCATTTTGGTTTGGTTCTGCAGAACCAAGCCAGTTGCTCACATTGACCAAATCACTGCTACCATGCTGAGTGTGGCTGATTTAGCTGAGGAGGTCAGTGTAAATGGTTGTGGCAAACTGCTCAAGATTACAGGCTGGGCAAGCCCTGGGAAGAGTCCCAGTTGTTCTTGGTTCTAATAAATTGGTGGTTGAAGAAGCTGAGCACTCCATTCATGGTGCTCTGTATGCTGTTCGCGGCTCAGTGAAGCAGGGAGCTCTTCTTCCAAGAGGTGGTGTTCCAGAAGCAGAGTTGGCATGGAGAGGAGTGCTCGACCCAGAGGGGAGTGATTGTCCATGGTTAATTGAATATTCACAGACATTGAGTGGTATGGAATCCTACTGCATTGCTGTCCTTTGCAGGTGTTATGGAGGTCATCCGGTCTACACTAACTGGCACTGTCGGCCTGAATCCTGTTTCTTCAGTAACAGTATTAAGAAACCAGGATACCCAAAGAGAAAATCACCACAGGCACTCATGTCCCAAAGGGCGGTATTTCCAACTTTCAAGGAAATGGCTGTCTAGCCTTTGTTGGTTTCAGTCAGCGAACTGAATCTAGCAACTGAAACCATCCGAAGCATCAGCAAACAATGTGGTGAACACTCAGTAATCCAGATAACTCTGGCTGCCTGGCACCATCCATGACACGGACAGTGAGGCTGGAGTCACAGATCTCCTTGGTGTTCCTTGTTTTCTGGAAGATTTTTCCTCTGTGAATTCCTGGGCTCAGTCTTCCATTTGGCATTTGCTTAAAATTATATTGACATAATTTACTGAAACTAATAAATAATTTGGTTTCAAAAATGTGTCTCTCTCCAGGCCTTCCAGGTCATTATTACGCTTGGCATTTTATGAAACATCTGCACCTGCTCTTTTGACTCATCTTAGGGGCCCTTTCTCTTCAGAACATTTGGCTCTGCCCGGCTGTCCTGTCACAGCGCATTCTGCATTGTGACATGATAAACTGACTTCATCTTTCATTGCTGTGTATTTTAGGGTGTTTCTCCTCTTACAGGCTATTGAAAACAAGGTTGCATAGAATTTTTTTGTACATAGCTTTGCACCCATGTGTGATTACAGGCTGTGCAAGCCCTGGAAAGAGTTGTAGGAGGGATACCCCTTGCACCCATGCATGATCCAGGCAAGCCCTGGAAAGAGTTGTAGGAGGGATACCTAGAAATGCCTGAGATTCTGAGTCACAGTTTATATGTAGTAAAATCTGGCTACTTCAAAATTATTATTCAAAATAGGATCTGCCAATCCAAACTTCACATGGGTAGGGAATGCTTCACTCCTTACATACTTGCTGGTGTTAATTCATCCTAAATTTTTGCCTTTATGGCTTTTGGAGTTCAGGTCTTTAGGAATGTCATCCTTGTCCCAAGATTATAAAGAAAGTATTCTATGTCCTTGGTCACCGATCCATTCTGGAATTCTTTTAGTGTAGTGTGAAGTGGGACTTAACTTCTTCTGAAAGAAGAATCAGGGTAGGTATTTCAGCATTGTTTATAGAAGACCTATTTTTCCCCTACTGATTTGACTGTATGCTCTAGTTAGTTGGCTTACCTTTCCCTCTACCAATAGCACTTTGTTTCAATTACTATATGTTTATAGTATGTTTATAGTATGTTTATAGTGGTATAAGTCTAATCTCCTCCCCCACTGTTCTTTTTTTTTAAAAATTCTTGGCTATTTTTGTGAATTGTTTAAAGTGAATTTTAAAAACCAGTTTATAAAGAATCCATTAAATAAAAATTACTTTAGGATTTTTATTAGGATAGGGTTGGATTATACATCAATTTGGAAATAAGCAGTATCTTTACAATATTGTATCTTCTAAGAACACAAACTGCTGTTTCATTTACTTAGTTCTCTTATGGTTTTCATCATCTAGGTCCTATGTTATTGTTGAGGGTATTCCAACTCTTTGGGTTCTGTTGCTATTGGGAATGGAATCTGGAGAGGCTGTTCTGCCTTCCCAGAAGCCCTTTCCCCTGAACCTCCCTTTTCCTATGGGAAACTCCTCCTTTGTTCTTAAACCATCTGGCTCTGGTGGAGGTGACTTCTCCTCACTTTGCCCCACTCCAAGGTCAGGAACATGACCCGGACCTGGCCTAACAGAGCCCACCCCTAAGTGAAGTTAACAGGACCCATTTCCAGGATTGCTGTAGACACTATCAGGTGAGAGCCTTGCTCTGCTGGGGTATCTCCCCTGCACAGAGAACCTGCCTGGAAGAGAAGACCTCCGTGAAGCACAGAGGTCAGAGATTTGGGGTGGGACGGACTGTGGAGAAACAGTTCAGGTGTGTGACATTTCAGAAGTCATGCAATGTGGCTGTACCTTAAGCTACTTGGGACTCAAATTTCCTTTTCTTCGTAAACTGATTTCTTTTTCTTTTTAATTTGTTTGTATTTGCCACAGTTTTTTAAAGCATAATGTGACTAGAGCACTACACTTCTATTCACAAAACTTGCTCTGACCTACTTTCAAACAGCTTTACAACATGCCTAGGTAGCTTGTATTTTTGCTATGCCAAACAATCTCTTTCTTTGGAGACAAACCCTATGATAGTTACTACCATCATGTTGGTCAGCTTAGCATACTAACTTCTAGAGGCCGTGCATGCAGTTGATTACTTCAGGGGATGTTAGGCTTAAAAAAGTAGATCTTAGGGGATGAAGGTTGTTTTAACCATGCATCTCAGAATACTTGAGCAACAAAAGATTCAGTCTACTTAGGGGTCTGCTGAGAGATAAACACTTCAGACCATAAAGCTAACAAACATTAGGCTACATGTATCTTACAACAAACATAACCCCACTAGAGGCCCGGTGCACAAAATTCGTGCACAGGGGGGCAGGTCCCTCAGCTCGGCCTGCACCCTCTCACAATCTGGGACCCCTCAGAGGATGTCCAGCTGCTGGTTTAGGCCTGATCTCACTGCGGGATCAGGCCTAAACCATCAGTCGGACATCCCTCTCACAATCTGGGACCCCTCAGAGGATGTCCAACTGCCTGTTTAGGCCTGATCCCACAAGCAGTCGGACATCCCTCTCACAATCCGGAAGGCTGTCCGGCTGTCCAGTCTAATTAGTATATTATGCTTTTATTATTATAGATTCTGTTAAAACAGGACAACATAGAAGTAGGAAAGAAAAATGAGCTCAGCTAGAGTGCCTGGAGTATCACAGTATCATACACGTAGAGGGGGAATAAAATATGCCATACATATTTTTAAAATGTTAACAAAAATAAAAAAATTCCTTGAAGATATATTATCCAAGGGAAGGAAGGTAAAGTATTAAACACGTGCGCAGGTGTCAGTCTGTTTCCTCCATGCGTGAGGTGTTGTCTCCTTCCAGGGGCAGCATCTCTTCGGTCACAGCAGCACTGCTCTCGTTAGCAGTGGGGTCCTCTTCATCGATACCAAGACCAAGTTTGATCGTCCTGTAGATCCTGTCAGTGTGTGTCTGGGGGTCTTCCAGACTGAAGTCAGAGGACAGGAGTGCAGTCTCATAGCGCAGGATGGCCGGCTCCTTCACAGACTTGTCATTCTGTCTGCCTCCACCTTCTGCCTTAATGTCTCAATGATGTTTTGCCATAACAAAATACCATACATGGTGTGGCTTAAACAACAGATATTTGTTTCTCACAGTTCTCTAAGATCCAGGTATCAGCAGCAATGGTTTCTCCTGAGCCTCTTTCCTTGGTTTGCACTCAGATGGCCAACCCTCATATCACACATCCCTCGTATCTCTTCTTATGAGGACACCAGTCCTATTGGATTAGAGCCCTACCCTTATGACCTCATCTAACCTTAACTACCTCTTTGAAGGCCCTGTTTCCAAATACAGTCCCATTGGGGGGTAGGACTTTAACATATGAATGGGGAGGGAGACACAATTCTGTCTTTAGCAACTGTCAATCCCTGACCTGCTTTGAAGTGGGACCCAAGCAACTCTTTCCTCCGAACAGTCTTCCATGTTGAAACCAGAAAGCTTACTTAAAAGCCATCCTATTAGTGTCAAATTCCCAGTATTAAGTCCTATAATGGTGCCCTCAGCTTTCAATACAGTTCAGATTGCTTAAATTAACCCATAAGCGTCTATGTGGCATTGACATCTTGCTCAACTCTCTGGCCTTAAATCCTGCTATGTACAAGCCACCCACCCCACACACTGCCTTTTCCCCCTCCACTCCCCCCACACACACACACTGAGTTTCTTCTTTATGGAAGTGATTACCACTTCCCAATTTCAGGTTTTGTTCTGTGGTTTCTCATCTGCTCTTCTGTCTATTGCATTCTTAAAGTTGATTTGAGAAAGAGAAGGAGATTAAGAGAGAGAAACATCAATTTATTGTTCCATTTACTTATGCATTCATCGGTTGATTCTTTATGTGCCCTGATGGGAGATCAAACCTGCAACCTTGGCATATCAGGACAACACTCTGACTGAGCTACCCATCCAGGACTACCTGTTGTATTCTTTATACAGTTGAATCTTATTGCTATTCAAAACTTGGCTCGAGCGTTTCTCCTTCTAGAAGCCCCCTTGGGAGAATCCTCTCCTTCACAACACCTACGCTGTGTTCACAGTCATGCCTCAGACCGTGTCACTTGGCGTGTCTGTACCATCTGACCCAGCATCTCTTTAATAGCAGGGACCGTGTCCTACTTCATCCAGTTTTATTCCTGTGCTTCACACCGTGTCTGGAGTGAGGCAGAGGAAGGGACTATGGAGCTAATTTGAACACTGATGTGAGTGAGATACTCTCCATCCCATCTCCAGGCAAGTAGCGCTGTGTGGGGCTGTGTGGGTCCCTGCCTGTGCAGATGATCGCGGGGGCATCTTTTCCCATTGATTTGCTCGCCTATCACTAGCTGGCCCTGGCTGCTGAGCTGTCTTGCTAATGGTCATGACCCAACCTCACTTTTTTTTCTTTAGTACATTTATGTATTGTAATATGCTTGCCACTGTACCAATATTTATCATATTATATAATTGTATTATATTATCTATATTTATAATGTGCTGTGATACTATGCTATGCTGATCTCTATGGCTTATTTACATTCATTGTAAGTTTTGTACTCTTAAACATTGATCTTATCCCCCCAACACCCATTCCTGGGTAACCATTATACTCTGTTTTTTTGTAAATTTGACATTTTTAGATTCCACATATAAGTGATATCATACGGTACTTGTCTTTCCCTGTCTGCTTTATCTCATTTAGAATAATGTGCTCAAGGTCCATCTATACTGTAAATAACAGGATAGCTTCTGTTCTCATGGCTAAATAATATCCCAGTGTGTATATATGTGCCAGATCATTTTTAGCCACACATCTGTTGATGAGCATTTAGGTTGTTTCCATATCTTAGCTATTGTGAATAATGCTGCAATAAAGTTGGAAGTGCATATATCTCTTAAAAATCTTGTTTTCATCTCTTTTGGATATATACCCAGAAGTAGAATTGCTGGATTGTAATGGTAGGTCTACTTTTTGTTCTTTTTCTTTTTTCTAATGGTAGGTGTTCTTTTAACTTTTTTAGGAACCTCCATATTTTTTTCATAGTGGCTAGACCAGCCGTGGGCAAACTACGGCCTGTGGGCCAGATCCGGCTCGTTTGAAATGAATAAAACTAAAAAAAAAAAAAGACGGTACCCTTTGATGTAATGATGTTTACTTTGAATGTATATGAGTTCACACAAACACTCCATCCATGCTTTTGCTCCGGCCCTCCGGTCCAGTTTAAGAACCCATTGTGGCCCTCGAGTCAAAAAGTTTGCCCACCCCTGGGCTAGACCAATTTACATTCCCACCAACAGTATACAAGGGTTCCCTTTTCACCACGTCCTCACCAGCACCTTCTGTTTCTTGTCTTCTGGATGAAAGCCATTCTAACAGGTATGAGGTAGCTATCTCACTGTGGCTTTGCTTTTCCCTGATGATTAGTGATGCTAAGTATCTTTTCATGTGCCTTTTTGCCATTTTGATGTCCTCTTTGGAAAAACGTCTATTGAGTTTCTATACATTTTTAAATTGAATTTGTTTGGTTTTTGTTATTCAGTTGTATGAGCTCTTTATATATGTTGCATGTTAACCCCTTATCTGGTATATGGTTTGCAAATATCTTCTCCTGTTCTGTCGGTTGCCTTTTCATTGTGTTAATTGTGTCTTTGGCTGTGCAGAAACTTTTGAGCTTATAGCCCCATTTGTTGATTTTTGCTTTTGTTGTTTGTGCTTTTCGTGCCATGTCCAAAAAATCATTGCCAAGACCAATGTTTCCCCTACATTTTATTCTCGGAGTTTTGTGGGATTAAGCCTCACATTTAAGTCTTTGATCCATTTTACGTTAAAGTTTGTGAGTGGTGTGATATAGGGACCCAATTTTATTATTCTGCATGTGTTTCTCTAGTGTTCTCAGCACTATCTGTTGAAGAAACTATTCTTTTCTCATTGGGTGTCTCGGCTTTTTTGTCAAATACTCATTAGCTATATATGCCAGGATTTAATTCTGGGCTATTCAGTTTCATCAGCCTGTGGGTCTATTTTTGTGCCAATACCATACTGTTTTTATTACTAGGATTTTCTAGTATAGTTTGAAATCAGAAAATATGATACCTCTGGCTTTGTTTTTTTCAGGATTGCTTTGATTATGTGGTCTCTAGTGGTTCCACACAAATTTTAAGATCGTTTCTATTTCTGTGAAGAATGTCTTTAGTATTTTGATGCAGATTGTGTTGCATCATGGCTTTGGATAGTATAAACATTTTAACAATATTAATTCTAACAATTCATAAACACAGACTGTCTCTGCATTCGTTTGTGTCTTTGATTTCTTTCATCAAAGTTTTGTAGTTTTCATTGTTTAGCTTTTTCACTTAGGAAAAAATTTAAATGTTTCATTGTTTCTGTTACTATTGTGAATGGGATAGTTTTTTATTTCTTTTTCAGATTAGTATAAAGGAATGTGGCTGATTTCTATATGTTGATTTTGTATCCTGCAACTTTACTGAAATCGTTGATTGGATTCAACAGCTTTTTTCACTGACTCTTTTGGATTTTCTCTATATAAAATCATATCTTCAGGCTCACTTGCTGATCCGGTGGCTACCAGGCGTGGAGCCCGGCACCCACGGTGATGGGAAATCCAGTTATCAAAACTGGCTCCAGAAAAGAGAACCTAACATCCATTAACAATGGAAGCATTTGAGAACATTACCAAAAAGCCACCCTTCCTCAAAACACCAGGCCCTGATAGTGTTACAGGTTTTAAAAATCCTGCATGAAGAAGATAGATCTTAAGCCACATGATGGATTCAGAAGCTCATAAAAAGAGGTCGCCAATCATAACATCTTCAAACCAAGATACATCACCTCATATTACAGATATTGGTGGAATAAAACATTATTTGTGTGGCTGCGGTGCAGCTTTCAGCACTGTAGCAATCACATTTCCCATTCAGAAGGTGCTCTTTCGGCAACAGCTGTATGGAATCAAAATCAAGGACGCAGTGCTTCAGTTGAGGAGGGATGGATTTCGAAACTTGTATCGTGGAAGTCTCCCCCCATTGATGCAGAAGACAACTTCACTGGCACTTATGTTTGGTCTGTACGGGGATTTATCTTACTTTCTCCGCAAGCATATCCATTCCCCAGATGTTGCAACCGGTAGCATGGCCGCATTACTTGCAGGGGCAACAGAAGCAATTTTCACTCCGTTGGAAAGAGTTCAGACACTGCTTCAAGACCACAAACATCATGATAAATTTACGAACACTTACCAGGCTTTCAAGGCACTGAAATGCCATGGAATTGGAGAGTATTATCGAGGCTTGATACCTGTTCTTTTCCGTAATGGGTTCAGCAATGTCCTGTTTTTTGGCCTTCGGGGTCCCATTAAGGAGCACCTGCCTGCCGCCACAACTTACAGCACGCACTTGGTCAATGATTTTATCTGTGGAGGTCTATTGGGTGCCATGTTGGGAATCTTGTTTTTTCCAATTAATGTTGTAAAAACTCGCATGCAGTCTCAGATTGGTGGGGAATTTCAGTCTTTTCCCCAGGTTTTCAAAATAATCTGGTTAGAACGAGACAGGAAACTGACAAATCTTTTCAGAGGTGCCCATCTAAATTACCACCGGTCCCTCATCTCTTGGGGCATAATCAATGCAACTTATGAATTCCTGTTAAAGGTTATATGAAAGAAATAATCAACTAAGTTCCACTTACCAATTGACTAGATCTTCAAAGAAGAATGTAGTTTGGCCTCATTCCCAATTGGCCAAATACAAATTGGTGTAAATTCAGGCCACAGTGAATTATGGCAAAGCTGTTTCCCTTAAGCACCAACAAATTCAGAATAAAAGGTTTTAATAGGAAAATTTAAGGGTTTGGGGTTTTTTTCTTTGTTTTTTAAAATATGTTTCTATTGATTTTAGAGAGAGGATGGGAGAGAGAAACCTCAACGATGAGTGAGAATCATCAATTGGCTGCCTCCCGCATACCCACTATAGGGATCGAGCCCAGTGCCCGGTACCCAAGCATGTGCTGTGACCGGGAATCGAATGGCAATCTCCTGGTTCCAGGGTCGATGCTCAACCACTGAACAACACCGGCCAGGCTAATTTATTTAGTTTTGTGCTCATTGTTACCTGAGGACTTTGGGCTAATTGCTTGGTTAATAGCTGTCTATCTGACGGATGGCTTTTGATGAGGAAACTAATAGCCAAGATGGTCTTTTTCCCCCAAAGTCTTTAAATCTTCTGTATTAAAACATAAGTGGCCATGACCAGCCAGAGAAAAGGCTCCTAGGGCCCTTTGAATTCGTCAGGCTTGCTTTTATTACTCCATTTCTTGCTTCTCTCCTCTTAGGAGGAGTTGCAAAGTGTAGTCTTTGCTAAACTGAAGCATATACACAAGAAAGCTTAATGGACGTAGCTTTTCATGAGAAATTGCCTGTATTCGTTTTGAAATGAAGCACCTGTTGGGACGGTCATTCTCCACGCTGCTTCTATGTAGGCATGGTAGACTCCAGCAGCTAATGAGAGCTGCCATTTTGCTTTCTAGATTTGAAAGTTTTCTGTTTAATTCTGAATGTGACCTTAAACCTGTCCAAAATATCCTTGTGTTACTTTCACTTATTTCATTGCCAAAAAGCGGGGAGACTTAAATTTTGTCATAGGCATTTTATCTTATTAAGTTTCATATTAATTATATAAAGATCAAACTCTCTTTAGCTCAATTTCTTTGAATTATTATTGCCAACTTAGCAAAAAGCTTTGGGCGGGGGCGGGGGGGTTGTCCCCTTTGGGTACTAGTTTATCTTACTCAAGTATTCTGTTCTTTTGAAACTCCTTTTTAAAAAAACACTTCCATAAAATTTTATTTTTAAAGTCTGTTTAATAGGATCCCAGATTTTTATTTCTTTCTGGTTTTTTTTTTAAATATATTTTATTGATTTTTCACAGAGAGGAAGGGAGAGAGACAGAGAGAGTCAGAAACATCGATGGGAGAGAAACATCGATCAGCTGCCTCCTGCACATCCACCACCGGGGATGTGCCCGCAACCCAAGTACATGCCCTTGACCGGAATCGAACCCAGGACCTCTCAGTCCGCAGGCCGACGCTCTATCCACTGAGCCAAACCAGTTTCGGCTCTTTCTGGTTTTTCAATGTTTGGAGGAGAGGGGAAACTCAGGAAAGCTTTCACCCCACCGTGTTAGCTATCTTTTTTATTTATTTATTTGTTTGTTTGTTTGTTTAATTTTGGAAATAGAGACTTCTATTAGGATTTTTACGTTTGGGGAACCCAATTTTACCATTTTATCATTAAAAAAGTTTGAGAGGATAAGATCTAAATAAAGATATTTGAAGAGTTAATTTTAAAATTCTAGAAGTTGGTAATAGCTGGATATTACCAACAAAAACGTATTTGTCAAAGGAATCAGATTTTTAAATGTATTTTCCTAATAAATAAGGCAAAATGATTCATACAACACTTGAATGATTAGTAAAACATGAAACATCCTAGAAAAGTGGCTTATTTTTTAAAAACCTACATCTGTAAATATGTAGTTAAGATTGCTTTCCAGCACCTGGCATGGCAAAGTAGTTAGGTTTCTTATTACCAGTTTTTCAGCAGTCTGGGTAATTGCATATGAAAATGTGCACATAATGACCAAAACAAAATCAGGGTCTCAATTGGTGGTTTATTCGGTTTCTGGGCAGATCGTCCAAAACAGATGTTTACCTCTTCATGCAGTATGGCTGGTCAAATAAAATGAACAACCTTCTGCCAACCAAAAGAATTAGGAAGCATCATCAAGCATTTGTTAGTTAGGCAATAACCCAGCTCAGGAGATTTACAACAGCTCTGCTTGACAATGCTAAGCTAAAAATGGCAGTTTACTTTAGCAACCAAGGTGCAGGTGTAAGGATTTCAGAAAACTGACACCAGATAAACGTAACATCCTTTGGCCTATCAAACAGAGTCAAGAGTGAGGATTGGAAGTGGTTCTTTCAGAAATAAATGACATTGGTACGTGACCCCCTCACTTGTGTGTGTGCCCCTGAGTACTGCCTGTCTAGGTGCTCGGCATGTGGCAGGCGTGCTGGCCGGGGGCCGTGCTCTGGCCCTGGGAGGGGACTCCACGGGCCTTTGGTTTCGCAGGGCTTGCTTTTGTCTTTACACTCCATGCAGGTGGTAGAACCCTAATTTCTAAAGCACTTCGTAAAATAAAAGTGAAGTGAGAATGTGAAGGAGGATGCTTTGGTTTCTGCTGTCTCAGTCTTCAGCAAGTAAAAATTTGACTTCTTCTTTTCCAATGTCGATGACTTTTTTTTTTCTTACCTAGAAGTTTTAGCTAGGACTTCCAGTGCTATACTGAATAGGGGTGGTGAGAGGAGGCATCCTTGTTTCTGATCTAAAGGGAAAAGTCTTCAATTTTTCTCCATTGGGTAAAATGTTAGCTGTGGGTTTGTTGTATATAGCCTTTATTATGTTGAGATATGTTCCTTCTACACCCAATATGTTAAAGATTGTTTTTATTTAATCATGAAAGGGTGTTGTATTTGTCAGATGCTCTCTCTACATCTATTGAGATAGTCATGTGATTTTTATCTTTCATTTTATTGGTCTAAAGCATCACATTAATTGAGTTGCATATGTTGAACCATCCTTGCATCCCAGGGATAAATCCCACTTTGCCATTTTGTATAATCCTTTTAATGTGTTCTTAAATTTGGTTTGCTAATATTTGGTTCAGAATTTTTATATCTATATTCATCAGGGTAATTTGTCTATAGGTTTCTTTTTTGTGTTTTATTTTGTTTTGGTATTAAGGTAATGTTGGGTTTGCAGATGAGTTTGAAAGTGTTCCTCCTCCTTGATATTTTGGAAGAGTTTGAAAAAGATTAATGCTTCTTTGAATGTTTGGAAGAATTCACTAGTAAAAGCCTACTAGTCCTGGGATTTTTTTATTATTATTATTACTGATTCAGTGTCATTACTAGTTATTAGTCTGCTCAGATTTTCTATTTCTTCTTGATTCAGTCTTGGTAGGTTGTGTGTTTCCAGAAATGTGTTATTTCTTCTTGGTTATGTAATTTGTTGGAATATAATAGTTCATAATAATCTCTTATGATCCTATGACTTTCTGTACTTTCAGTTGTAATGTCTTCTCTTTTAATTTTATTTGAGTCTTCTCTCTTTTTTTTTTTTTCTTAGCTTAGCTAAAGGTTTGTCCATTTTGTCTTTGACAGAAGTAGCTCTGACTTTTATTGATACTGTCCATTGTTGTTCTGGTCTCTTTCACTTATTGCTGTTCTGATCTTTATTTCCTTCTTTCTGCTAACTTTGTTCTTTTTGTTCTTTTTTTATTTTTCAATTACAGTTTATGTACAATTATTAGTTTCAGATGTATAACCCAGTGATTAGACATTTATATAACTTATGAAGTGATCAATCACCCCAATAAATGTAGTACACATCTGATACCATACATAGTTATTATAATATTACTGACTATGTTCCCTATGATGTACTTTACATCCGCCTTACTATTCTATAACTAGCAACTTGTACTTCTTAATCTCTTCACTTTTTCACACAACCCCCCAACCCTTCTCCCATCAGAATATTCTCTATCAATTAATTGGTTTTGTTGTTGTTTAATTTTTAAAAGTTATTTATTTATTTTAGAGAGAAAAAAAAAACACTGATGGGCTGCCTCCTGCATGCTCCCTACCAGAGACTGAGCTTGCAACCTGGGTATGTGCCCTGACTAGGAATTGAACCCACCACCTCTCCATGCATGGGACGATGCTCAATCAATTAAGGCACACCAGCCAGGGCTTGTTTTTGTTTTTTAGATTTCCTCATTTAAGTGAAATCATATGGCATTTGTCCTTCTGTCTGACTTATTTCACTTAGCACAATGCCTTCTAAGTTCGTCCATGTTGTTGCAGGTGGCAAGATTTCATTCTTTTTTTAGGGCTGAGTCATTGTCCATTGCATATATGCACCACTTCTTTTTTTAAATATATTTTATTGATTTCAGAGAGGAAGGAAGAGGGAGAGAGAGAGATAGAAACATCAATGATGAGAGAGAATAATTGATTGGCTGCCTCCTGCACGCCCCACACTTGGGATCAAGTCCGCAACCCAGGCATGTGCTCTGACAGGGAACTGAACTGTGACCTCCTGGTTTATAGATCGACACTCAACCACTGAGCCATGCTGGCAGGACTATGCACCACTTCTTTATCCACTCACCTATTGATGGACACTTAGATTGCTTCTATATCTTGGCTATTATAAATAATGCTACAATAAACCTATGGATGACAGATATGTATTTATTTTCATTTTATTATTCATATTTTAATTTTTTGCTTCATCTTCAACATGACCTTTTAACATTTCCTTAAAATATTTTTATTTTATTATATTTATTGGGGTGACATTGGTTAATAAGATTGTATGGGTTTCAAGTGTACGTTTCTGATACGTGATCTGTATATTGCATTGTGTGCCCACCACCCAAAGTCATCTTCAGGACCATATATTT
>NW_006285258.1:1178435-1184197 GCF_000327345.1 Myotis davidii
AGAAACTGTGTGAATTTCAGTTTTATAACATTTCTGTAATACTGGTTTGATGGTGATGAGCTCCTTTAGCTTTTTCTTGTCTGAGACGCTATCTGTCCTTCAAGTCTAAATTATAGCTTTGCTGGGTAATTTTGTTGTAGGTCCTTCCTTTTCATCACTTTGCATACTTAGTGTGAATCCCTTCGGTCTGGGACCCCTCACTCCTCAGGGAACACCTCCTCAACCAAGATACAACTCTCAATTTTTATCTACCACATGTGGCTGTAGCACTAACCCCTTCCACATCTCTGCCCTTCCTATCAGTCTGATGTGGTTTCTTCTTTATGTTCTTCCTCACAGGACTTCTGTTTGGCTAGAGTTCAGGTTATTTTAAATGATGGTTGTCCTGTAACTTAGCTGTAATTTTGATCTAGTTGAGAGAGGTTTCAAGTATCACATTTACCTCTGCCACCATCTTGACTGCAAGCTGGGTTTTATTTTTTTTAAATATATTGATTTTTTTACAGAGAGGAAGGGAGAGGGATAGAGTTAGAAACATCAATGAGAGAGGAAGCATTGATCAGCTGCCTCCTGCACACTCCCCACTGGATATGTGCCCACAATCAAGGTACATGCCCTTGACCAGAATCAAGCCTGAGACCCTTGAGTCCGCAGGCTGACGCTCTATCCACTAGGCCAAATCGGCCAGGGCTGGAAGCTGGGTTTTATTTGTTCTTTTCCTAGTTCCTTGAGGTATAAAGTTGGGTCATTTGAGAACTTTCTAATTTCTTGAAATATACTTATTGCTATAAACTTTCCTGTCAGAACTGCTTTGCTGCGTTCCACAAGACTCGATAGGTTGTATTTCCATTTTCAAGATAATTTTTATTTCCCTTTTGATTTCTTCCTTAACACAGTGGGTATTTAGAAGTGTGTTGTTTAGTTTCCACATATTTGTAGATCTTGTTTTCCTCTTGTTGTTGCTTTCTAGTTCCATATCATTGTGGCCAGAAATGATAGCTGATATGATTTTAATCTTCTTAAATTTGCTAAATTTGCTATCATATTATCTATCCATTTATCTGTCCTGTATATGTCTAAGTTCATTTGTTCTAAAGTATGGTTCCATTCCAGTGGGGTTTTGTTGATTTTCTGTCTGATTTATCCATTGCTGGTAGTGGGGTATTGAAGTCTATTTCAATATTATTGAAGTAGAAATAAGCAATGTAATAATTGTTTACTTGTTAATATTTGCTTACTTTATTTCAATGATCATCTGTTGGAATTGCATATATATTTATGATTGTTGTATCTTACTGATATATTGACCCCTTTATCATTATATGACTTTCTTAGTCTCTTGTTACCATTTTTGGCTAAACTCTATTTTGTCTGATAAGTATGGCTACGCCCACTTTCTTTTGGTTTCCAGTTATTTAGGATATCATCTTCTATCCCTTCCCCTTTGAGCCTGGGTATGTCTTTAGAGCTGAAATGAGTCTGCTGTACACAGCAAGAAGTTTTGTTTTGTTTTTTAATCTATCCAGCCACTTCATACGTTTTGATTGGTGAGTTCAATCCATTTACTCTTAAGCTGATACCGGATATGTAAGGACGCACTACTGGCATTTTCTTTTGCCTTCTGGTTGTTTCTCCATTGTTTCTTTCCCTTCTATTTATGTCTATCTTTGTAATTTGGAAAATTCATGGTGATTATCTTAGTCTCCTTTTTTTTTAATGTTTCATGTTTCTGCTCTAGATTTTTGCTTTGTGGTCACCATGAAGTTGACATAGAACATCTCATAGATAAAAATACTTCAGTCCTTTTTCTTATACCAATTTATCCTCATTTGCCTATATAGATTCCATCCCCTTTTATTATTATATATTATTCCAAAATTGAATTAGCTCTCTAATTCTGACTGTCACCTTAGAGTTTTATGGAATTTCACCTTTTCATTCAACTGGAAGAGTTTCTTTCAACATTTTTTGTAAGGCAGATCTAGTGGTGGTGAACTCCCCACTACTTGTCTGAGAAAGCCTTTATTTTTCTTTTATATCTGAAAGATAACTTTGCTAGGTAAAGTATTCTTGGCTGAAAATTTTTATCTTTTAACATGTCATTCTACTTTTTTCTGGCCTGTAGAGTTTCTGCTGAGAAATCTGCTGATAGTCTAATGGGAGATATTCAACCCCCCTCCCGGTAATAGCCATGTTTTAATCATTGACATTTTACAGTTTCATTATAATGTGTCTGGGTAAAGGTTTTTTTGTATTGCGATAATATGTTCTATTAGCTTCATGGATTTTCATATCCAGTCTCTTCCCCAGGTTTTGGAAGTTCTCAGATATTATTTCTTAAAGCCTCTGCCCCCTTCTGTCTCTTATCGTTTTTGTAGACCCATTAATCTTATGTTGGCTTTTCTGATGGAGCCTTATAATTCCGTAGGGTTTCTCTCTCCTCTTCTACCTGAATCATTTCTAAAGTCTGATCATCCAGCTTGCTAATTCTGTCTTCCATCTGATCTGCATTTTCAGTGCTCTCTAATGCATTGTTTCTCACTTACTGAATTCTTTGGCTCCAGTATTTCTGTTTAGTTCTTTTTTGGGCATTTCAATGTGTTAAAGTACCCTTCTGTTCATTCATTTTATTCTTGAGTTTATTGAAGTGTCTTTCTCAGTTTTCTTGCAATGTATTGAATTTCTTCATGAGAGCTATTTTGAATTCTTTATCAGTGTTCAGTATTCCATGTTTTTTGGGTTCAATTACTGGAAAATTGTCACTTTCTTTGTGTGATACCATGTTACCATGATTTTTCATAGTATTTGATGAAATGTGCCTCTGCTGCCACATTTGAAGTAGCAAACAACTTTCATATTTAGGTAAGGCTTTGTTTACTTTGATTCTAACAGTTCAACTGATTGGCATTAAGAAGCCTTTCTTTTGTTCTCCAGAAAGTGGCGCTATAGCACCAGTTTTTGGTTTCTCTTACTGTAGCTGACCAGCTGCCAAAGTTAAGACCACACATTAAAAAGCTGGTGTAAAAACTAAAGTGGGGGCCTGGCCAGTTTGGGTCAGGGGTTGAGTGTCAACCCATGAAGCAGGAGGACATGGTTCAGTTCCTGATCAAGGAGCATGCAGGAGGCAGCCGATTGATGAGCCTTTCTCATCATTGATGTTTCTATCTCTCTCCCTTCCTCTCTCTGAAATCAATAAAAACATACTTTTAAAAAATAAGGGGGAGCTGGCAGAATGAGGGTGTGCTTTGGGTGTACTCATGGCCTGGTAGAGGGATCTTCAAGTGGAGGAGTCACAGCAGTCCATGGGGCAGACTTCTTACTGGACTCCAAGGGCAGACAGTTCCTTTAGTTGTCTTTATCTGCCTGTCTCCCTTTCCATCCCTTTCTTTCCCTTTCCCCCACTCACAGAGGTCTAAGGAATATGCATGTTACTGAGGAACAGTGGGACCCTCCAGTTGTACCGCATGCAGCTTGGCAGACTTTCATTCATGCCTGTCACTTTCCTCCTTCTCTGCTACAAGGCACCACTGACATTGCTGCCACCACAACTCCCTTGGTTCCATGACCACCTCTAAGGTCCAATCCACTCGTTTCAGATCACAATGGATGAATCTCTTGGGTGTGCTGGTGTGCTGTGCAGGTACACTTTGTTCAGTTATGGATGTGCCTTTAGTTGTAAGTCAAGGAGAGAGAAAGAAAAAACAACCCATGTTACTAACATCACTCTCAGCTTCACCCTACAAATGCCAACATTTGTAGTCTTCCTTGGAACACATCCTTTCTTTGTACAAAACCAATACCAGACGGGAATCAAACCTGTGGTCTGGGTTTCAGAAGTAATACTTACTCAGTGGAGTTAATGAGGTAAGAAGAATAGCAGTACTATTGATGGCTGCAGTTCTGGAAGTCAGGTGGGGAAAGTGTTTCAAGGAGGAAGGGGAGTGATCAACTGTTGAATCTTGCTGATGGGTCAGGTAAGATGAACATGATCATTGGATTTAACAGTATGGAGGTCATTGATGATCTTAAGAAAAGCAATTTTGCTGGAATGATAAGAGGGCAAACCTGAATGAAGTGGGTTCAAGAAAGAATGGGGAAAATCAGCATCTTAGAATAAATTTCAAGGAATATTGCCATAAAGAGAAGGAAAACATAGTAGCTGGAGAGGAAGTGGAATTGAGTGTAAGTGAACCCACATGTACTTGTTAGCCAGTTCCAACAACTATAAATACTTTGATAATCTTGTTTCATCTATAACCACATCCTTTTTTAGTGGAATATGTTAAAAATCATGACTTCACCTCTGATAATTTTAGAATGTATTATTTATAGATGACAACAAAGATTGTGATCCCTCTAGCAGTATTAACAATAGTGCCTTAATATGATTTAATAACTTACCTGTGTCTAGCTTTTTCCAATAGAGAGAGGCTTTCTTTAAATATATCTTTATTGATTTCAGAGAGGAGAAGAGAGGAGAGGAGAGGAGAGGAGAGGGAGAGTCAGAAACATCAATGATGAGAGCGAATCATTGACCGGCTGCCTCCTGCAAAGCCCCCTACTGGGGATCAAGCCCACAACCCAGGCATGTGCCCTTGACCAGAATCCAACCTGAAAACCTTTGTCCGAAGGCCAACGCTCTATCCACTGAGCTAAACCAGCTAGGGCGAGGAGAGGCTTTTTTAAGGGAAAAATAACATCGTGGGAATGATCCAGGAGATGGAACACTAGATGATACAGGAAAGAGAAATGGGCCTTGGTGCCCACCTGAAGGAGAAGTAGGGTCAGAATGATCACCCATGTTTCCTAGACCCCGATCCTTAGATGACAAGGAGGAGAAGGAAGGCAAATTACTCCACTTGGCTGCCATTAAGAAACAATACAAAGAGTATCCAAGGTGAGTGGTCCAGAAGCAAACATAGTTCCTGGATTCAGGAATTTGTCTTTGCTTTGGACGCAATCTGAATGCCAAGTCACTGGACACTCTATTTTTGAAGAACTGGTGTTAATGAGTGGTCCATTGCAAGGCCCAGTGAGCTGGTCATTGCAGAATTCTTCCATCTGGGTCTGAAAGGGAAAAATAGCTGTTGCCCCCACTTTCCATTTTATCCTTGAGTTTCTGCTTTATGATTTGAAAGTTTGCAATATCAGTTTGAAATTTTCTCGATTGTTTCATGGCTAACTGAAAATTTATTCAATACATGATTTTTCCTCTTTTACCTTTATCTAAACTGTCTTGTGTGTATTCACTTGTGCCTACTTTCACAACTATTAATAATTACCATGGTTCATTATTATTTATTCAGCCTTTACCCTATGCTGGGGTGTACTCATTTGAGACTTTGAGTGACTTACTCAAAGACATATGGTTGGTAAGTGACCAGTTCTTAAAGGTCATCTGACCTGTGAGACTTCCATCTCAGTCACAATACTGCTTCCAATTGGTTATCAACTAGCAGTTTCCCCACAGCCAGCAGCAAGATGACAGGCTAAAAAGCAAACTAAAAAACTTGGACTGGGCTCTTGACCCTACCTGTTCTAATCTCAGCTCTACCATTTTTTATTTAAAAAAAAAGTTTTATTTTTTTAATATATTTTTATTTATTTTTTACGGAGAGGAAGGGAGAAGGATAGAGAGTTAGAAACATCGATGAGAGAGAAACATCGATCAGCTGCCTCTTGCACACTCCCCACTGGGGATGTGCCCGCAACTAAGGTACATGCCCTTGAGCAGAATCGAACCTGGGACCTTTCAGTCTGCA
>NW_006285258.1:1184460-1221274 GCF_000327345.1 Myotis davidii
CAGCTGCCTCTTGCACACTCCCCACTGGGGATGTGCCCGCAACTAAGGTACATGCCCTTGACTGGAATCGAACCTGGGACCCTTGAGTCCGCAGGCCGAAGCTCTATCCACTGAGCCAAACCGGTTAGGGCTACTTCTCCTTTCTTGAACTATGATTACTTCTCATTTGTTTCCTTGAATTAATAACTGTCTTAATTGTTCACCTGATTAGTTTTTTATTAGTTTTCTATTTACTTTTCAGTAATCCATTCTTGAATTCTCTATCCATTGTTTAAATATCTCCTCAAGACCTTTATTCACGTCTGGTATTTTATACATTTTCTCTTCCTGAAGAACTGTCTCCCAGAGTCCCTGACCTGCTCGCACCTGGGCTTGTCCTCTGCACCTGGTACGCACGGTCATCCTGCAATGTCCCTGTGCTGTCATCCTTACGGGATTCCCTCACTCTTCTCCCCTATTGGGTCTCCTGTTCTTATATTCCTGTCTTCTTTCCTGGTTACTTCCTCATTTTGCTGAAATGAAAGAGCACATAAAACTCCACCACACACACAACTATTTTCTCTTCACAAGTGTGGAGAATTATAGTATTTGACAGTAAGGGGGTGGCACTTCTTAGAGCAGCAAGCCAGGGAAAAGACCTAAAAGGTCTGATAGGAAAACACTGGGTTTATCCAAAATACAGGCAAATTCATTTGTGCTTTTTTTTTTTTGCCTGTTTTATATTTGGAACCAAAATAATAATTACTCTGTAATCTGTGCTCCCAAGATAGATCATCCTGGAATCGGTGTTTTAACAGGAAGCAAGAGAATAGCATAAAAAATAAAGCTCATTTCATCGAAGCTTTACAGAAACCAAAGGATTTCAGCATGATTGCAATCATGTTTTTCCATCACCCAAAAAATCAAGCAGCTAAAGCAAGAAGAGTAAGTTTGTTTTGAAAGAAATATATTAAGCATCAATTGCACATCCAGAAAAGGCCCAATTTGGCTATGAAATTGGTTTCCTGCTGGAAAGTCAGGCAAAGTCGGATTAAGGGAGGCCATCGCCCCCACAGGTGGCCTACACCTTTAAGGAACTGGAGTTCCCCGCTGGAGACAGACCAGCTCTTCAGGGAGTGAAGACCATTTCTCAGAAGTCAGTTTTCAAAAGAAAGAAGTTGGGTTGACTGTGGTTTGACAGCTCTGACCACAGCCTTTACTGCTGCTATTTATATCTTTAAAGCTGTTTTCCAGTAACTGAGGACTGGCAATTGTCCTAGGAGGCCTGGGACCCAGGGCCTGCCCCCCACGGAGATGGAAGGTGTGGGTGGACTGGGCCAAAGAGGGGGGAAAGGTAGCCAGTGGCATTGTAGTGAGGGAAGGAGAGGGTACCTGCTGGGCTAAGAACAGCGGGTGACCTGGCGCAGGCTCAGCCACAGGGCGGGGCATGCCTGGCATCTACGCTGCCCTGAGGAAGGCATTCAGAGGCAGCCCTGCTTGCCACCAGTGTCCCAACATGACCTGCTCATGGGCACTGAAAAGAATAAAAGAGATTCTTACAAAAGCAATTCTTGGTAATCCTGGCTCCTCTCTTCATGGTGTCAGTAAACGCAGCCTAGGGTCTTGCTTCAGGGTGCCCCCTTGTGGTGAGGTGGAGCCATGACGCCCTCTTTGCCTCTAGACTAGAGTCTCTAGGCTAGACTCTAGGCCAGTGTGGGCAAACTACGGCCCGCGGGCCAGATCCGGCCCGTTTGAAATGAATAAAACTAAAAAAAAAAAAGACGGTACCCTTTTATGTAATGATGTTTACTTTGAATTTATATGAGTTCACACAACAACTCCATCCATGCTTTTGTTCCGGCCCTCCGGTCCAGTTTAAGAACCCATTGTGGCCCTCGAGTCAAAAAGTTTGCCCACCCCTGCCAGTGGTTCTCAACCTTGGCTGCACATTAGAATCACCTGGGAATCTTTTTAAAATCCTGCTTTCTGGGTCTCATCCTCCGGAAATTCTGTTTCTTTGTTACTAATGTTGTGGCCCCACCCCATAACAAAGAAACAGAATGTTTAGGTTAGTGTGTCATTATAATACTGTGTGCTTGGTACTGCTCTAGGCATTTGGGACACAAACATCATTGAACAAAACTAACAAGATCCTACCTTCTTGGAGCTGACATTGAGGGTGTGGGAGACCCACAACAAATATATATATATATATGTAATATGCTAATTGTCCTAACAATGTCACAGTCACGACTGCTAAGGAGGAGGCTGCCTGTGCTTGCGCGGCAGGGCATTGCTCCCAGAGATGGGGTGGAAGTGGGGAGGCGGCCGGAGGAGGCCCATGCCTGGGAGGGTGGGGGTGAGAGCCCGTAGCGCCCCCCTCACCAGTCCTTTGCCACTCACCGCTCGCACTCTGAGTGCCCAGCGGCCCACCTGCCAGGGGAAGGAGCACAGCACAGCAGGCGGGAGGCTTCCACGCTCTCCTCCGGGAGCCGCTGCATTGCTCCGGAGACAGGGCAGAAGCGGGAAGGCGCCCGGAGAAGGCAGGACCAGCCCAAGGCGACCCAAGGCACTGAGGGCAGGGCTTGAAGCGGCCAGAGAAGGACAGAGGGGTCGGGGGGCTGGGCCAGGTGCGCTGGAGCTCTGTGTGGAGAAGTTCGGGTGTCAAGATCGGGCGGCAGTGGGTGGGCGGCCCACAGGATTTTGCGTGCTGGGCTCCTAGTAAGAAATAAGAAAACTGTACAATAGATTAAAGGTGACGTGTTGAAGCAAACACTATGAGAGCGGGATAGGGGAGCAGGAAGTGCTGAAAAGTGGGGTGTGGGCGGGCTGCAGGGCTGCACAGGGGCTCCAAGACTTGAAGGCCTGGGGCTCAGCCAGGCTGCTGTGAAGAGGGGGAGACATCTATTGCACAAGTATATCTATGACCTCACCTGTTACATTTGTATTTTAACTTCTCTATTACATAGGTAGCCGTATGTAGATTCTTTACATAGCTCACATATTTCCATAGGAGACCAAAAATGCACCAGAATAACAACAGTGGCTGGCTACCTGTGGAAGGTGGGATTGTGGTGACTTTTTATCTTTTTTTATTGTTTGCTGTATTTGCTAAATTTTATAACATGAGTGGGCCCAGTTTTATATTCAGGAGTAAAAACAGTATATGTTAATTACCTGTTTTAAAAACCAGAGTTAATCTACCCTTTAACCTCAGGAAGGGCTTTCCAAAAGGGACAAGAGGTTTAAAGGTGGTGGTGTCCAACCATTCTGAGGAGACGGCATTCTTCCACCAGGGGGCGCCTTGCCTTCAAGTAAGGAGCTGCCTGAGCCCTGCGTTTGGAAAGGGTTTAAGGCTGAATCTTACATCATTCCCCTTCCACGCCTACGAACTAAGCTGAGAGTGGCTCAGAAAAGGTTCTGGCACTCTAACGCTTGGTCAGTAATAACATAATCCATTTTCCCTGAAATCAATTAGCAAGTACAGTTTAGTAAGGCATTATTAGCTCAGGGGGGAAAAAAAAAAGAAAAGAAAAGTAGAGAATATTCCTTTCTCTTGGGGAGTTAACCCAACCAGAAAGGCCAAACTAACAGTTACCTTCCACAGTGTAAGCGTTAGCAGAGGAGGAGGCCTGGGTATGTGGGGGGCGAGGAGAAGGAAGAGATCCAGCAGAGAGTAATCAATGCAGAAGCAAATATGAGTCAGCTGGATGTTATCAGATGCTTGAAAGATGTGTGCATAAATGGGGGAAAGGCCACGGGAGAGGGGAGAGCAGGGAGAGAGACGGAGGCCAGGGTCCGGGAGACACAGATCGGGCTGTGAAAAGCCTCTGACCGGGACAGTGCTGGAGATTTTGCAACCTAATGACCCGAAAGGACTGGTTTACCAGGAATTACGCTCCTGGCCCTGGTCTCAGCAAACCCGACTTATCTGAAACCAAACAGCAAAGAGACGTCTGTGGCTCCCGGCGCTGACGCAGCCACTCTATCACCGCCAGCCAGTTTGGATTGCAAGTGTTTACTCATCTGGTCAGAGGGAAGCTGGATGCACCCCAACTTCCATCACCAAGACTTGCTTCCCCGAATACTTGGGAACGCAGTGGCCAGAGGACTGGGGAACAGGACAGGCTTGGGGGGTGGGTTAGGGGGAGACCTTGCCTATTCCAACATACAATGTAACGGGAAGACAGAAGATGATTACCTAACCCAGTGGTCGGTAAACAGCAGCTCGTGAGCCACATGTGTCTCTTTGGCCCCTTGAGTGTGGCTCTTCCACAAAATACCACGTGTGGGCGCGCATGTACAGTGCGATTGAAACTTCGTGGCCCATGCGCAGAAGTCGGTTTTTGTGGAAGAGCCACATTCAAGGGGCCAGAGCCGCATGTGGCTCGCGAGCCGCAGTTTGCCGACCACTGACGTAACCCAACCTGGGGGTCAGGGACTGCTTCCTGGAAGAGATGGTACTTGAGCTGGTCAGGAAGGACGTACAGGAGTTTGAGAGTCGGAAAGGGCTCCAGGCCAAGGGACAGCACAGGCGCAAGAGGCTGTGGCATCTGTCCGTGCGGGTAGCTCAGCACGGCTGGAGCCTGGGGTCCGCATGCGGAAGTGGTAAGAAGTGATGCTGGAGTGGAGACCACTTATCTGGAGGGCACTGGGAAGCCTCGAGTTACCAGATCATTGACATGGAAGTTTGCTGCCATCACAATGGCCTTTGTGTTGCCAAATCCATGGGTACTTTTCAATCTGCATCGTAGGTGAATTCTCTCAGTAGGACGTGTTACTGCTGCTGCCTCCGTCCTGGAGCATTCTCAGTCACCATGCACTCCCCCGGTCTCCCCCGGTCTTCCTCAGCGTCCACACTGGCTGCTCTTCCACTCTCTGGCCTTGGAGTGTTGGTGTTCCACAGGGCCCTGTGGTGGTCTCTCCGCACCATCCACCCTTGCTCTCAACCTCCTCATTTTTTCCCAGGGCTCTGCATGTCTATTATATCTAACAGTCCCAGGAGAGAGCGGGGTCCGAAGCAAGTACGGGGTCCGATGTCCTGGGTGTCAATACTGAGTGAGCATGTTCATGCTGAATCATGAGCAATCGTGGGGTGAGTCAGGGCAGGGAGGTCAGGATGAGTGGTTTGGAGATAAGCAGAGGCATGTACTGGAGCAGGAAGAGAGGTGCTAATTACTGTAGTCCGTGTCCTGGATCTGAAAAAGAGCTGAGTCCAGGGCTCACTGTTCCCAAGTGTGGAGGGAGTGGTAGACACTTCGATTGTGTTAAAGGACCAAGTCCAAGGTCTGAGAAGAATGAGAATGCAGGGAGGTGCAGGGAAGATGGGTAGGTCTAACTGGGCAAGCTGATTCCAAAGTCCAGGAAGTCACTCAAGGCGGGATCCCCCAAGCCACAAGAGCAAGGCCAGCAGTCTGGGGGCGGCCTCCGGGCTGCTGTGGATCTCTGCTGCGTTTAGGCAGCAGACATACGAGGACATACTCCCAGCCTGGGGGACAATGTTGTAGGCGCGTTGGTGGGTTCTGTGTGCTGTCCAGACCACACTGACACATCCATGGTGAGGTAGGGAAGTCATGAGCCGTTCCATGGTCCAATCTGTTTTCCAACCTCACATGCCAACAGGACAAATAATTTCACAAGGCGTCAACATTACAGCCACTGATCAAGCAGATTCTGTTTGTGTGTCATCAGGAGTAAGGTTTCAATCAAGAATCGAAATCGTCTTAAGAAGTGGCATTTACGCTCTACCTGGTTTGGCTCAGTGGATAGAGCATCAGCCTGTAGACTGAAAAGTCCCGGGTTCGATTCCAGTCAAGGGCACATGCCTGGGTTGCGGGCTCAATCCCCAGTAGGGGGCTTTGCAGGAGGCAGCCAATCAATGATTCTCTCTCATCATTGATGTTTCTCTCTCTCTCCTTCTTCCTTCCTCTCTGAAATCCATAAAAATATTTTTTAAAAAGAAGTGGCATTTACAATTAGTAGGAACAAGTAGATTATTTAGCAAATGGTGTTAGAACAACTTGCTATCTTTTTTTAAGTTATGGAGTCCTTAATATCACACTCAAAAAATAAATCTGATAATTAGTAATTAATTAAAGACTTCTCACAAAGGAAAGCCCAGGCTCAGAGGACTTGATTGATTGATGAATGCTACCAAACATTCAAAAAAGAACTAATACTAATCCTTCACAAACTTCAAAAAAATAGAAGAGGAAGTAATACTTCTCCACTCATTCTATGATAATATAGCCCACAGAATGGGGGGAAATATTTATAAATCACATATCTAATATGAGATTTGTATTAGAATATGTAAAGAACACTTCCAACTCACTAATAAAAACACAACCCAATTTAAAAATGGACAAAGGACCTGGATGGACATGTCGCCCATGAAGACATACAAATAACCAATGCACTCCTGAAAATATCTCAGCATCATTAGTCCTTAAGGAAATGGAAATCAAAACCACAACGAGACACCACTTCACACGTACTAGGATGGCTACCATGAAACTAAAACAGGCACTAAAAAGTTTTGGAAGGATGCAGATAAATTGGAAACCTCAAGTTTTGCTGGTGGTAATGTAAAATGGGGTAGCTACTGTGGGAAAGGAATTGGCAGTTCTTCGAAAAGTTAAACATAGAATTACCATGCCACCTTCCTGAAAGAACTAAAATCAGGCTTCCATACAAAAATTGTATGTTAATGTATACAGCAGTATCATTGAGAACAGCCAAAAGTGAGACAAACTAAGTGTCTACCACGTGATAAATGGGTAACCAAATTGTGGTGTATATATAATGGAATATTAATTATTCAGCAAAAGAGAAATGAAGTGCTAACAACATGGATGAACCTTGAAAACATTATGCTAAGTGAAAAAAGTCATTCACAAAAGACCACATATGGCATGAATCCATTACATGAGATGTCCAGAATAGGCAAATCTAGAGAGACAGGAAGTCGATTAGTGGTTGCAGGGGAATGGAGAGGAGCTGAGGATCAAGAGTGACTGCTAATGAGGGCAGGGTTTCTGTAGGAGATAAACATGTTCTGAAATCAGAGTGCTGGTGACGGTTGCACAACCTTGAGAATATAGTAAAATGCACTTTATAAGAAATAACATCCTCATGCCTTTCTGCTCACCAAGTGGACAGATAAGGCCTGGTGATGTCGGTGCAGAGGGAGACAGATTCTAAACAATGAAGCCATTTAGAGGATAATGCTAAGAGGGAGTCAGCAATAAGAATGGAATCCTCAATCCCCTATGTAGTCATACGGAGTCCTTGAGACATCAGGTCTTCAAATTTTTAATGTATATTTTGTGAAACATGGATTTGAACCTCTAAAGTTCTATTACACTAATTGATCATTAAGGGCAACAGAACTCAATTGACATCTGTGAGTCCAGATGGCATATAAATTAACATCCTAATGTTAGAAGTCTTAGAACTCCTTTGTCTTTTCTCCTGCTGTGCACGAAGGTAGCTAAATCAATGAATTTCAAAGCGATATGCACAAGAAAGTGTATTCCAACAGACTGGCATTTTTGAAAAACAATCATCTGTTTACACCCTAAAGAGTACATGTGATGTGTGTGCATGTAGATTGTGTACATATAGGTATAGATAACACAGGACCACTATGTAAGAACACACATGATTACCTGTCGGGTATGGTGGGGCTTTCTACGAGGGAGAGGGAGTAGAGACCTGGGAAGAACCAAGCAAAGAAAATAAAATGCGCTAAAAATGTGTGAAATCACATGTATACATTTGTGTTAAATCGAACAGGGATTCAACAAATATTTGAGGGTTCACCACCTGTAGGTCCTAGGCGTCGAGGTGTATCAGGGAACAAGCCTGACAGAGACCCCTACCCTCATGGAGCCAATACGGCAGAAGATGATCACCCACAGACACAACGTGTTGATAAGTCATAAATTACACAACTGTGGTGATGTATGAGGAAATCAGATAAACCTTTACCCTCACACCACAACCACCACACGCACAACACTGACACCAGGTGTGTGGGGTTTCCCACACCAAGCAATCCTGCCACAGCAGCTGGGTGGGCCACAGTTTAACTCATTCTGACACTCTCTACCGGGCGACAACAGCAGGCGAAGGGCTCAGTCCCACAAGACTGCCCCCACATCGGATGCCTATTGCAAGTCGTAGGTCCCAGATGACCCACAACGTCTGTCCCACTTGGCTATAAACCGGAAGTTCCCAACAGAAGAAAAATAAGTAAATAAATCAGAGGTTCCCATGACCTCCTCCCCCTTGGATTCAATCATTTGCTAGAAGAGCTCACAGAACTCAGCAAAACACTTATTTAGATTTACCAGTTATTATATCATAAAGGATGTGATGGAGGAGACAGATGAACGCTGGTGAAGAGGTACAGGAAACGAGGTCTGGGAGGGTCCCGAGCCCAGGAGCTTCGGTCCCGTGCAGTTGGGGTGCCCCACCCGCCTGGTACGTGGATGTGTTCCCACCCTGGAAGCTCTCTGGGATTTCTGGAGGCTGCATCACATAAGTATGATCCATCACTAACTCCCTTCTCCCCTCTCTAGTGAATGAGGATGTGGCTGAAAACTTAAGCTTCTAATCGTGGCCAGACCCTCTTCCCTCCCACCAACCCCCCACTCCCCGCCTCAGGAGCCCCCCAAGAGTCACTTCCTTAGAACAAAAGACACTGCTGTCACCCAGGAAACTCCAAGGGGTTTAGGAACTTGTGTCACAAGGTGGAGTCAAAGGCCAAACATTAGAAAAAAGATGCTCCTAGTGCTCTTTTCACCTAGAAAATTACTCGGGCTTTAGGAATGTGTTTCTATTATTTCACAATGAATAAACATAATTTTTAGACTTAATTATAAAGCGATAGGTGTATAAAAAATTAAAACAACATACATTTTAAAATTAAAAACTGCTAAATCCGTGATTTAGAATTCAACACCGCCAACAAAAAAAGAAACTTATTGAATGGTGTGACACTTAGCAGACCTATAGGTAAATTTTTATTAGATTAAAAACACAAAAAACTGAAAAAGCACCTAAGAGTTAGGTGGCCTGAATTCTAGTCCTGGTTCCATCATTGCCCAAACTTGGGCACGTTACTTAATTTCTCTTTGTATCCTTAACATGCAAGTGCAGATAAGAATACCTGGTCTACCTGACCACTAGGGTTATTGTGGAACTCACATGAAGTATAAACGTATGCTTGAAAAATCGTCACACACTATGAGAAAGTCCAAAAATTGTGATCAATAAAGCTACAGATTGATGAACCCAAGACACAAGTCAGTGGACTCAGTGCCTGGAGGACCTCATAGGCCCAGTTGGAGAAGCAGTGCCCTCAGAATGGCCCCCAGGTGACCGACAATTAAGAGGAAAGAGACAGCCTATCGCCATGTGTGGCAGGTACATCTGGGGACAGTCAACTAAAAACGACTCTGCTACCTGCCTTCCCCTCTCCTTCAGCACGGGTTCACTCCCAGCAGCAGTTTCCTCAGCCTAACCCTGCGCCTGGCCGTAGTTAACTGGACCAGGGGTGAGCCAATATGATTTCTTCCCAGAGAAACTTTGAGTTGGGAGAGAAGTAGACAGGGATGGACAGCCAGGCGCAAAAACTCTATGTAGCTGGAAGTTACACTGAGGTTAGAGCAATGAGCAGCCATCTTTGGACCAGGGGACTCCACCTTGTGACACAAGTTCCTAAATCCCTTGGAATTTCCTGGGTGACAGCAGTGTCTTTTGTCCTAAAGAAGTGACTCTTGGGGGGCTCCTGGATTTTGGTGGAGGTAGAAGGAGGCAGAGATGAGCAGCAGTCTAGTCCTCCTGGGCTGCTGGTGCTCTCTGGCCTGGTTCTGATTCTTCCAAGGCCCAGTTCTTGGGCTCCATGAGTCACCCTTGAATGCTGATAAAATTCCCCTTTTTTCAAAGGCTAGTGAGATGGTGTCCATTGCCAAAGATCCTTAACTAAACATATCATCTAGGCTTGGCTCATTTGGCAGCATTATGATTAACAGGAATAGTAAAGAGGCAGTTAAAACACAAACCGCCTGGCACTGTCTTAACTGGGTCATGAACATGTTGTGCAACCCTGACAGGTACAGTCACTCCAACAAAGAGGACAGAAAAACAACTGAGTCAGGAGCACTACAGTCATTGACCTTGACTGCACCCACATTTGAAAATGAAATTCGCGTTAATAAACCTGGCCGGAGCAGACCACATTTTCTGAGAATTTCTAACTGCTCTTGGGGGCGGCAGCTTAAGAGTTTCCTGGTTCTGGAGAGTCACACCTAAAAACCACAAAGTTTAGAGTCCTCCCCGCAAATGATAGAAAGTTGCAGAACCACAGATGATACTAGAACAACCTCAAAACTAATAAGCAAGCCTCAGCCGTATCAGCCCAGTCCCCCTGCCCTTGGGCCCCATCAATCCAGGAGCTTAGAAAACAGCACTCATCCCTACTTTCCTTCATTCACCCAGCAACTACTGGGCGCCCACTGTGCCAAGTGCTTGTTGGGGGCTGGAGATACAACAGTGAACAAAACGATGAAGTCCCTGCCTTTCAGGAGCTTGCATTGTAAGCGGAGAGAGGTGGTACACAGCATGCTGGCGAAGGTGCTGGAAAGAAAGGCTGAGCAGGGCAGGTGATCACAGGGAAGGATGTGTTATCCTATATGCACTATTCAGGCACAGCCTCTGCGATAAGGTGACAACGGAACAGGGACTTCTAAGAAGGGAGGATGGCAGAGATGCCGCTCTCCGGGCCAAGAGCTCCCCGGGTAGAGGGAAGAGCTGGTCAACACCCGGTGGTGGGAGCCAGTGCGGCTGGAGCCGTGAGCTCGGGAGGGGGCGGTGGAGGTGCCCTGTGGGCTCCACATTTCCTCTGAGAAGGGGTCAATCGGGTTTTAACAAGAGGAGCTACGCGACATGGTTTAAAAGGATCACTCCGAAATGACTGTGAACTGGCACTCAAGGTAAATGAAGAGTGGGCATGGACCACCAAAACCCTAAATTTCTTTAAAGGTTCATGTTTTAGCCTTAAAAATCAATACACTTTGCATTCCTCTCTGTAATGGATCCAGTTGTTTTAATATTAAAATGTTAAGTTATAAAATTTTTTAAAAAGATCACTCTGGCTGCGATGCTGAAAATAAGCTGTGGAGGGGCCAGGGAAGCCAGTGAGGAGGCCCTTGACCAAGTCCCGACAGGCACATGATGGTGGATTAGGTCACGCAGCAGCAGTGGAGATGGCGAGACATGGCCCGGCTCTGACATTGCCGCAGGATTCCCGGGGGGATTGGGTGTGGGTTCTCAGAAGGAGTATAAGATGATCCAAGGCTTTGAAAGTGCTTGTTCAGCTACAGGTCTGTGAGGAAGACAAAAAACTGGAGCCAGGAGTTGGGCAGGGTTGATGAGCACAATGGCTAGAACTGATGCTTAGAGAATTTGCAATACTGAAAGCAACATCGAGGTCAGAATCTCGGTCCAATTTGAGGGGCAAGGACAATAATTCAAACTGGACAAGGGCAATGATAATTTATGAGATACCAGGCATTATGCTAAAAGCCTTTGTAGACTGCCTTTTAAAATACTTGCAACCCCAAAAATTATGTCTTTAGCCCTATTTTACAAATGAGAAAAAATCAAGAGGCTGAATCACCTATCCAAGGCTGGGAAGCAGTAGAGCGCAGTTTTCAGTTTGGTTTGGATCTGACTCTGAAGCATGTGTGCTGAAGACTATGCAATACTGCAAAGTTCAGCGTCTCAGTTGGGGGATGAAGTCATCTCTAAGGTTCAAGAGTGGGAGTGGTGAGCACAGTTGGAAGCAAGGTCCAAGTGAACAAATACGCATCCAAGCTTGCGGTTTCAGCTGGGCAGGGAGAAACAGGCTTGGACTAGAAGAGTGTGAACCCGGAGCCAGGATCTGCCGCAGCGCCGGGAGGGAGGCAGCGGTCATGGAAGGGAAGCTACATCTGTAACACTCGCGCTACCACCGAGGCATTGAAGATACACAGGCAAACCTTTGGAATCTGATTGCTAGACCTCTGCACTGGGACGGAGCCAGTGCCCCCGCAGGGGTGATCAAACCCCCTCCTCTGCAAGGTACTTCCATACCAACCTTTGGAAGAACTGAGTCTTCTCTTCACCTGGCCTGTGGAAGGAGACTGCCCCAGGCACTATGAGGAAAGAGCCCTAGTGAGCTCTTTGAAAGGCAAACAATCCTGGGGGCCCAATACTTCTGTCTCTACCAGTCAAACACATAATTTCATTCTCAATATTTAATGGCACGTTAAGCAGCCAGCCCAATGTAGCTTTTACACTGGTTAGGGCTAATCATGGCGACTAGCATTGTGGGTTAGAATTCAACATGGCACTGTCCTGTTCAGTTGTCCCCCCCTCGTTAACAAGGAACTTACTCCCACAGAGATGTGACACCCAGTGAGAGTGTATGTCAGTGAAACTGGATCCAGAACTCAGATCTCCCAATTCCCAGGCCGCCCTTTCCTTCTCTCTCCAGATTTTAATGGTAGTACACCTAAAATGATAAGCAACCCTAGTATGAACAAGTATAGGGTAAAAGTACAATAGGCTAATACTAGACACATGATCAACCCTGTTAGGGTAGAGCCCCTATTGATTTAAAAATATTTTAAATATGTTTGTATTGATTTTAGAGAGTGAGGGAGAGGAATAGAGCAGTGGTTCCATATGTGGGACACACACCGCACAGGGGGGGCAATTCGAGAATGAGTTAACAGTGAAAATTTTGCATTTCTATGGCTCTAGAAGCCTCCTATACAGTATATAAATATGTATTTTGACATGTTTATGCATTTCAGTTCTCTATTGTTTTGAATGTTATTTTTTCATATCACTTCATATTGTTATTTTTAACAATTTCTTAGTGATTTCTTCCTCAGTACTTCAACTGTCCTTTCATTCTTTTATTTTTCTCTTTCATGGATGCCATGTTCTTTGGAAACTTGTTTAGACCAAGTTAATGGCCTTTTCGGCTTCCTCCACGTGACTTGGAGCTCACTTTTTGAATAAGAATTATATGTCACAGGGGCGGGCACCAGGATTTTAGAGATGCTTAGGTGGGGCATGGCCAAAAAAAGATTGGAAACCACTGCCCTAAACGGGATAGATAGAAGCCTCGATGAGATACACCGATCAGCTGCCTCTTGTATGGCCGCTCTGGGGATCACACCCGTGCCTGGTGGGAATCAAACCAGTGACCTCTTGGTTCATGGGTTGATGCTCAACCACTGAGCAGCACTGGCTGAGCTATTTATTTTTAATTTAACAGCAAATGGGAACTGAAAAGTCTAAGATAAGTGAGCAATTCAGTGATTCAAAGAGCTTGAGGACCAGCCCACTAATTAAACACACTATATAATACACACCAAAGCAGCTGATAGAAATCAGGCCTTTTAAATAAAACAATAATCTGATAAGGAGGAAGACTATGCAGAACCTACATTATTTAACACAGAAGCAAAATTATTTTGAAAACACTTCAATTACTGATATACTCTTTTACTCCTTATTATAAAGTGACATAATTGGCTCAGCGTTATTTAAATCCCCCGTTCCCAAGCTAGACTGCAACAGGAAATAAAAAACAAGACTCATCATCATCGATATGGCTGCAAAAGACTCCCTGAGGTGTAGTTAAGACTTAGTCAGTTGTTTGGAATTAGGAAGTCCAATTTCTACTGTAGTTAAAGTAAACGAAACACAGCAAGCTTGGTAGGATTAATTGAATGGAAAAGGCTTGGTTTCTTGTTTGGGAGGATGTGTCTGAATAGGAGCTTTCATACTGCTGGCAGGAGTGTAAATCTGTACAGTCACATTTGGGCAGCAAAGTGACATCTCATAAACTTGAAGATACACATTCTCTATGACCCAACAATTCTACTAGATACTTACCTTAAGACACTTGTCTTGTTCACAAGAATGCTCACTGCAAATGTGTTTGTTTGTAGGAGCAAAATTTTGAAAACAAATTTTATTTAAAAAATGATTACACTGCAACACAGCAATTAACGGAATTAGAGCTACCTGTATCAACATAATTAAATTTCAGACATGTTGAGCAAAAAATGCAAATTGCTAAAAGATATGAAAAATATGCCATGAGATTTTAAAACATGAAAATATTACATGTTTACAAAATCATGTAAAGTATAAAACTATGCATGAGAATGATAAGCAAAACTAGGAAAAGTATGTGCCTCAGAGGAGAGAGGCAGGGTATGAGATGTAGGAGATTTAAAGAGGGATTCCGTTGTATTCTGTAAGTGTTTATCAGATGCAAATCAAAATGAGATGAACTAACAAAGTGGTGTGTACACTTTTTAAAAATTTTATACACTTTTTCTATATGCCTGAAATCTCATTTAAAAAGAAAACACCCAAAAGGTAGAAGGGAACAATACAGGCTCCAAATTAGGCTAATGTCCAAGCTCCGGAAATAGCTTTTAAAATTATGATGCCAAACTATCAGTTCAGAGATGGGTCAAATCTATTGACCAGGACCATACCAAAAGTCTGAAATCTGCAGAACAGGTGGACATTCCTGTAAGTCAGAATTAGTCATTTTAAAAGTAAATTATTGCTTGGGTGGTGTGGCTCAGTGGTTGAGTATCAATCTATGAACCTGGGAGGTCACAGTTTGATTCCAGTCAGGGCATATGCTTGGGTTTTGGGGTTTTGGGCCTGATCCCCAGTAGGAAGCAGCCAATCAATGTTTCTCTCTCATCATCTCTCTAAAATTCAATATATTTAAACAAAAATCAGGTGAAACAAGATGGCAGAATAGGAAGCCCAACACCTCACTAGCCCACAGAAATATCAGCCTAACTATATATAGTCCATAAAGCCTTTAGGAGAACTCCAGAAACCAGTTAGGAAGTCACAGTACCCCAGACAACCTCAAAGCCAAGTACATTGAAAAGGATAAGATAAGCTGTTTCATATTCACCCTGTCAGCCCCTCCCCTGAGCCAGCATAGCTCATGATTAGAAGGAAAAGCTTGCCTCACAGCTTCTTCCTCGGGAGGGAGAGAGAACAATCGTCAATGTGCCAGGCTGTGGGAGGGCTGCCTAAGAGACTGATTCCAGTAGGACCTGACGCAAAGCACTAATTTGATGCCTGGGAGCCACTGAGAAAGTGAGCTCAGAGAGTTGTAGTACCAGAGAACCAGAGGTAATTCAGCCAGACACCAGAAGGAACAAGAAACTATAACCTCCAGAAAAAATATCAAATCTGTTGGGGGCAAGGGAGGAATTACACACAAATACAGAGATGATACATCCCCATTTAAGGTTTGAGATGCCCCAAGAATCTCTAGCACAGCGGTTCTCAACCTGTGGGTCGGGAACAATGAAAATACATCCTGCATATCAGATATTTACATTACGATTCATAACAGTAGCAAAATTACAGTTATGAAGTAGCAACGAAAATAATTTTATGCTTGGGGGTCACCACCATATGAAGAACTAACTGTATTAAAGGGTCGCGACAGTAGGAAGGTTGAGAACCACTGAGCTAGCAGGATGATTGGTATAGATCTTCCCCAGTACAAAGCCAGTCTAAAGACAAAGGCGGCTCTTTTTTTCCAATGCAAAAATCACAACAAAAAATAAGACATGTGAAGAAACAGGGAAGCATGGCTCAATCAAAGAAACAAATCTCCATAAGCTAGCAAAAATAACTGGAGAGCCCTAACTGGTTTGGCTCAGTGGATAGAGCGTCGGTCTGCGGACCCCAGGGTCCCGGGTTCAATTCCGGACAAGGGCATGTACCTTGGTTGCGGGCACATCCTCAATGGGGAGTGTGCAGGAGGCAGCTGATTGATGTTTCTCTCTCATCGATGTTTCTAACTCTCTATCTCTCTCCCTTCCTCTCTGTAAAAAATCAATAAAATATATTTTAAAAAAATAACTGGAGATCTATTAATTATCTGACAAAAGAATAAAATAACCATCTTAAAGAAGCTCAATGTGGTTCACCCTCGCTGGTGTGGTTCAGTGGTTTAAAGTGTTGGCCCACACAATAAGGGTTTGGGGTTTGATTCCCAAGGGCACATAGCTGAGTTGCAGATTTATCCCTGGCCCCAGTTGGGGAGCATGCAGGAAGCAACCAATCAATGTGCCTCTCTCATATTGATGTTTCTCTCCCCCACTACCTACCCCTTCTACTCTCTAAAAAAATCAATGGAAAAAATATCCTTGAGTGAGGATTAACAACAACAAAAAGCAGCTCAATGTGCTACATGAGAACACAGAAGAGCTACACAAAATCAGAAAAACGATGCATGAACAAAATAAGAATATGGAAAATATTTTAAAGAATCAAATGGAAATTCTGCAACTGAAGAATACAAGAACTGAATTGAAAAATTCACTAGAGAGCGTCAACGTCAGACTTGATCAAGCAGAAGAATTAGTGAACTCTAAGATAGATTATTTGAGCTGTCAAGTTGGAGTATGAGGAACAAAAAGGAAAATGAATGAAAAAAGTGTAGAAAACCTAAGGGACATAATGAGACACAATCAAGCAGACTAATCCATATTACTCAGTGAAATAAGCCAGTCTAAAAGGCTACATACTGTATGATTCCAACTCTGTGTATGACATTCTGGAGAAGGCAAGGCTATGGAGACAGTAAAAACATTGGTGGTTTTCTGGGGGTGGTGGAAAGAAGGATAAATTGGTAGAGCACAGAGGATTTTTAGGGCAGTGAAAATACTCTGTATAATATTTTTTCCATTGATTTTTTTTAGAGAGTAGAAGGGGTAGGTAGCGGGGGGAGAGAAACATCAATATGAGAGAGGCACATTGATTGGTTGCTTCCTGCATATAAACTCTAATGTGAACTATAGACTTTAGGTGATAATGATGTGTCAATGTAGGTTCATCAGCTGCAACAAATGTACCACTCTGGTGGAGGATTCTGATAATGTGGGAGGCTATGCATGTGTGGGGTAGTAGGTGTACTGGAAATTTATCTTCTGCTCAATTTCGCTGTGAACCTAAAACTGCTCTAAAAAATAAAGATCTCAAATCAATAATCTAACTTTACACCTCAAATAACTAAAAAAAAATGAGAACTAAATCCAAATGTATCAAAAGGAAGGAAATAATAAAAATTAGAGTAGAAATTAAATAGAGAATAGAAAAAATCAATAAAATCAACAAATCCTTAGCTAGGCAAAGAGAAAGAATTCAAATAATATAAATCAGAAATGAACGAGGAGACATTACAACTTACACAAAAATAAAAGGGAATCCTAAGAGACTATAATGAACAATCATGTGCCAACAAATTGGACTATAGAAAAAAATGAACCAATTTCTAGAAACATGCAACCTATCACAAATGAATTATAAGAGACCTATAACTAGTAAGGAGATTGAATCAATAATCAAAAACCTCCCAACAGAGAAAAGCCCAGGATCATATGGCTTCACTATAGATAGAAGTCAATCAAACATTTAAAGAATTAACACCAATCTTTCTCAACCTCTTCTAAAAAACTGAACAGTGGGGAACACTTCAAAACGCATTCTATCAGACCAGCATTATACTGATAACAAAATCAGACAGTTATTATAAGAAAACTATAAACCAATATACCTGATGAATATTAAATCCTCAAAAAATTAACAAACTGAATCCAACAACACATGAAAAGGATAATACATTACAAACAAATGGGATTCCTGGAATACAAGGATGGTTCAATATATAAAAATCAATGTAAGACACCACATTATCAAAAGGAAGGACAAAAAACAAGATATTCTCAATACAGAAAATGTGACAAAATCCAGCACCTTTTCATAAAAAGAAAACTCAACAAAATAGAAACAGAAGAAAATTACTTCGGCATCATAAAGACCATAAATGAAAATTCACATCTATCATAACCTAATGGTGAAAAACGGAAAGCTTTCCCTCTAAGAACCTGCCTCTTTAAGGTAACTTGAGTATATATTTAAATTGGACAGATGAAATTCAGGAGCTCAGAAACACACACAGCTAGCTGATCATTCTACAGCTAAAAGGAATTATGGCAGGCCCACCTATATCCTCACATGGTTCCTTAAGAGCGTACATGGCTGAAAGGCCAAGATCTGCTCACTGGTACTGCACCTTTAGTCCAGAACAGTGACTATGGAAAGATACATTTGAAAAGACCCTGTACCCATAGTGAGTTACCATGGCAGAACTTGCTTCAGCTACTCAACTTGATGAGTTAGTGAAAAACACTTGGTTCAGAACCAGCATATCAAAAGGAGGAAGCAGCAGCTACAAACTCAGCCAAGTCTAGCACTAGAAGCGCCAAATCATCACAGTGAATGAGGAAACCTCCTTATCCGTAACTTCTACACACACTCATTCCATTAGTCCGTGTGGTGAACGCCTGGCACCATGAACCATCTAAGACTTCTGGTTTCAAGCAACCTGGAGGGGCTGGTTGCCGCTGTGTGGAATGCATCCTGGCATTCTCAGCCTCAGGACCTCCGTAATGTCTGGGTGTCTCTGATCCTCCGTTAGCCTCCATTCCCTATGATCTAGATCAGTTTACACATCTACATGCCTTACCTGGGGATGATCACCCCAACAGTTTAGATCAGTGCCTCTCCCCAAGGTGCCCTGGTTGAAGGGGGATAGCTAGGATTGATGTTCAGTGTGATGGCTGATATAGTCACAGGTCTTGAGAAAAGTCTGTGATCCAAATCTTGACAAACTGAGAAACATTTCCAAATACTTCTCATGGGTCAGCTCCTATCTAAACAGGCCAGTTATTTATCTTTTCCTGTAAGAAGACATCTCTCTACCTTCATCATTGCCTGAAATGTCTGTCGAATCTCCTGAGCCAAATTTCAGTATCAAGGACAATCATTGGTGCCTTTGGAGGGAGCGGAAGCCAGCTAGTTTTTCTTGGGTCCTACCCCGTCCTGATTGAGCTTACACCATGGAAGCACTTCAGCTAAAGTCCTGTCCCCCAAGGACCATCTTTATTTCCTATACAAAAAAGACAACAAACTTTTAAGAGTGTGACATCAGCAAGGTTAGTGGAGTAGGAGGTTCCAGCATTTGTACCTCCAGAAAAACAATGATTAACAGCTACTTACTGATGAAAACAGCACTGAGAGCGCTTTGGAATACATGGGCTCAGCAGCCTCAACATGGAGCTGAATGAGGGAGCAAAAGCTACAGCCACCCATTGGGGCACAGAAATCAAAGATGGCCACATAGAAAAGCATGGGCAGCATTTACATGTCAGCCGAGCCCCCAGTCCTGCACAGCTTGTCACCATGAGGGAGCCCCTCAGCTGTGACCTCTCCGCAGGAAAAGGACAGCAGAAGACCCCAATCAGCTCTCATGGCTCTCAGGGAAAAGCTTTTGCCACTCAGGACCTTCAGTCTTTGCCTATGCTAATCTCAGCCGAGAGAGCTGCCCAGAATCCGTGCCACTGAGCACCCCCAGAGGAGCCAATGCTGGGTCCCCAACCACAGCAGCCCTGGCCCAGCACATGAACACCCACATCCTCGATGGTTAGGTATGAGTAAAGTGAACACTGATGGGGTACAAGCAAAGGTTTTAATACTACTCAAAGGTGGTGCAGGCCAAAAGAACTCCCTACTGAACCCTCAGGATTAAAGGGCCTCAAACAAGTCTGATTTATTTATTCTGGCTTGGGAGACATTTTGGAAGCCAAGATTCAAAGATTATAATGAGAAATCTAACCTGCAATTGCTTTGAGCAATGGTTAGGGAGATCAAAATGAGGGTTGACAAAAGGACCAGGGGTCCCTTGACTTGACCCCTCAGTGGAGACCCAAAGCCTTTGCACCAAAGTGGGTAAAATGGTCAGGAGGTAGTTTCTGGACTCCTTGACACGGAAGCCCCACAAACTGCAGCACCAAAATATATTGGCAAAGCACAGGCATGGGCTACAATTAGACTAAGAGAACATAAAGATCGCTTTCCCAATGAAAGGATTGATGGGATTATGAATGTTGGGGTGTTTAAATAGGCTTATGGAAATAACTGTCTTCCTTACCTAAATGTTTTATGGAAATGGATAGTCTGTCTGCCTGGGGAACACTTACTCTACCAAGTGTTGTACAACCCAAACTGTCAATCAAGTCAAAATGGAGGCTAAAAAAAAAAAAAACCAGTTCACAACATATGACAATGATATTCATTCAGATAATATTTGCATTTTTTAAAACTTGTGACTACAGATGAAATCAATAGGTCTTGGGCAGGAAGAAATCCAGACTGTAATAGAACTGGCTATGTACTAAACAAAGATGGAAGACAGAAAAGTGAGATAAAAGGAAAATTGTATTTATATTTGGATAGGTAAAAGGGTAAGTTCTTGAGCAAAGTAAAGATGTATTGGAGAGCCCTAACCGGTTTGGCTCAGTGGATAGAGCATAGGCCTGCAGACCCAAAGGTCCCAGGTTCAATGCCGGTCAAGGGCATGTACCTTGGTTGCGGGCACATACCCAGTGGGGAGTGTGCAGGAGGCAGCTGATCGATGTTTCTCTCTCATAGATGTTTCTAACTATCCCTCTCCCTTCCTCTCTGAAAAAAATCAATAAAATATATATTTTTTAAAAAAAGATGTATTGGAGAAAAAAACACAAAGGAGGTTCCTCTGACTATGCAGCTCAAAGCTTCTATACACATCTTGAGTTTTGAAATATACAGTCATGCGACACATAACATTTCAATAACGACACATGTAAGACAGTGGTATACTATACAGCCTAGATGTGTAGTAGGCTATACCTTCTAGGTTTGTGTAATGGAACTCTATGATGTTCACACAACAAAATCATCTAAGGATGCCTTTCTCAGAACATATTCCTATCGCTAAGCAGCACGTGACTACAGAAAGCTTTAATTCCATTTAATTATGTGAAGGTAAGTCAAGAGATTTTGCATAGAGATAAAGAACCTTTTTCTTTTAAGCCTTTAGTCTAATATCGCTTAAACTATAGCCATATTTCAAAAATGCTGGATAAAGTGGAACTAGATACAGATTCTGCTAGTAATTTTCATTCTAGCAGGTAATTTTAATTACCTAAAAAGTTATACAGGAGCCATATTTGCTGGCCATGTTTTATTTGTCATTTTTCTTCAAACAGGATAACCAAAAAAAGATACAGACAGTATTCAATTCAATAAAATAAAATGGATGAAACAAATTCTAAGAGACTGCAATGCCACATGCTACATTTAACCTAATTTTATTCATGCTTGCCTTAGGATGGGGAATAGATCATTCAGTAAAAACATACAGTAAAAACAAAATATGTCTTATCATATACAACTTTTAAACTACAATTATGATGTACCTTAATTATTTCCATGCACACAAGTCTAACATTACAGTTGTTTTTTTAAAAATAAACACAATTAAGACTTCTAGGAGCATTTTATAATAAAGTAATTCCTAATTTTTCTTTGTAGATAGATCAAGCACCTCCAAAATACAAATTCCTATACACAGTGAGCACTTTACTTAAAATGAATACTTAAGTAAATTAAGTACAGGGACAGCCTTTAGGATAAGCTGACATTATATATTCAGCTAAGTAGGCAACAAACCATAGTGCCAAATGGAAAAAGTGTATTTGTAAATAAATTTCAAAAACTAAGTTAACTCTTTATAATTAAATACAGAAAATATACTGCTTTGCTAAAATAAATAAGATGTGATGATGTAATAACACTTCACTATAAAGAATGCATACCAGAACATTTATAAATGGTGAGTGAATCTTATTAAGAATAGTTTACTACAATAAACGCTGGCTAAATAGAAGTGCATATTGTGAAGCACTATGGGTGGTATATGTTTTGCCACATACTTTTGTTACCTTGAGGTAGATAACACATGTGTACCAAATTCGGCATTCATTTTCAGTTGCTGCTGGTATCATGTGTTTTAAGAAACATATACAGTATGAAAAACTTGAAAATACTCATGAATGAAAAATGTTTTAGGAAAAAAATAGATATTTCCATGCAATTATATACAGTCTCACTGTGTAAATTTCAAGGCAAGATTTTTGTTTCCTGTAAAACAGATCATTGTTCTATGAGAGAATGTGTTTTACTTGTCTTAGTGCATTTCTTTTGTCTCCTCTTGCATTGCATTATTTTGCTCTATTTTTTATTTTTGTGTGCAAATGACATGCCAGTTAAAATGAAAACCATCTCACATGTAGGAAAAAAGTCTGAATTTTAAAAACCAAGAACTAATAAAATCCTTTCTAAATGAAACCATCTGATTCAAGTAAAAAAATGGACTTAAACACTAGTAATAAAAAAGACAAACACATTTCATGAAGAATACAAAGAGAAATGTCTGCTGAGTGTTTTAGTTCAGATGTTTCAGAATGCTGCTGTATGTTTTATGAGGAATCTGTGGGGAAGATTTCATAGCAGAAGGTGTTAATGTGGCCTGTATTGACTTAAGTGGTGACCCAACTGGGCTATGAAACTGTGGGATGCCTATGGATTCAAGCTGCTTGTTAAAGAGGAACTCACCACTGTTATTCAGAAATCCTTCCTCATTTCCTCTCTCCCCAAACTTCCCATCTTCTATAGGCTCAGTGTCTAGCATTTCAGTATCTTCTTTCCTACTAAAGAACTTGTCCAAGTAACTGGTATAAGTGTTTTCCTTCTCAATTTGTTCATCCTTCCTTACCTCACAACAAAACTGGTTTATGAGAAAACAATCCTCCGCACCACCCACAAACTGGCTATCCCAAGAAGACTGGTACAAGGCTTCTAATTGAGCTAAATTTGCCATTCCCTTTTCCTGTTTTTCTCGGCTTACTGATTTTGATATCAAACTTTTCGATTCTAGTTGGGACACTGAGCTATTCAAGTCATTTAATTTATCAACAACATCAGTAGGCTCATGCTGTGAACTAAGCTGAATAGTTCCTGCAATAAAAGAATCAAAGTCAAATCCCTGGTTCTTTTCCCTTTCTTTTTCAGCCAGTTGCTGTGATGCTTCCTCTAGAGCTATCTGGGCTTTAACCAATCCATTCCTTTCACATTTTGACTTGCCTTTCTTATCAGATTTTTCTTTGCTTTGTTCTTTCCAATTGGAAAGATCTATAATAAGCTTGGGTTCATAGTAATGGTTAACTTCGCTCTCTCTCCAAACTAAGTTATCTAAATATGATGATGACCTCATTTTGTAGTTACAAGTATGGCTACACTCCAGATCACAATATTTGTTTTCATGATGATCTGGGTATTGCCAACAAGGCTCAGTGGAGTAATTGGTATCAAAAGCAGGATCCTCCAAATACTTTTCACGATCTCCATCCAAATATTTTCGAGGATCAACTTGTACTTCTTCTTCATCAGTGACATCAGACAGAGCTCTTGGGTCACGCTGAACTTCATCAATATCAAAGTTATTATGTATAGGCCAATCATGCTCTGAAAATTGACAATCATGGTACCTGAAAAAAAATCAATACATTACTGTTAGTCCAGGTGTCAAATTTCGTTTGCAAATTCACTGAGTGCCCTTTACGTGAAAGTACTGTAATAGGCCTATGAGGGGATAATAGAGTCTAAAGCTATAAGCCTTCCCTGCCCAACAGGAACTTATAATCTTAATAGACAGGTAAGATTTGTAACCATAAAGAAAAATATGAAGCAATATTTGGTAATTACCAATGAAATATATAATAAAAAACTCTGGGACCTCCATTCTTAAATAAGACCAATTATAATTTCACACTTATTTCCTCTTTTCTCTATTTTTCGTCCACCTTAAATACAACTGCAGGTGAACATCTGAGTGGGTGGCATGTCGATGGTTAATTCCAGCACAGTTTTACAGAGACAAAACACTTCATGGCCACTAAATGCAGATCTCTAATCTCAATCAAGTCTCTTACAGATTTTCTCTCTACTGGTAATAGGCAGACGAGAAAGAGATGAAGGCTTCCTGGACCTCATCACCAGTGAGTAGAAAAGAAACTCTCCATGTGTATGTGCTACTCAATGCAGTATCCTCTACTGACACATCACAGCAAGGAGACCACAGCATGCCCAGGTAGAGGCAGATGGAGACACACACGAAAACAACTGGGGAGATGGGAAGGTGGGAACAGAAAAGAGGTTAGATGACTCAACTAAGTATGGTAAAAAATGAAGAGATTGGAACACATCTGGGTATGTTTGGAAAGAATGTGAATATATGTGGTAGAAATGTCCATGTGGAAGAAAAAAAAAAAGATGTTGGTAGATGTGCATAAACATATTCAGAAATACCTCCACATTTAAGGAGGAAAAAAATGCAATGAGTAAACAAACTAATTTCAACATTAACAACTTCTTTATTAATTGGCAATCTTTTTTTTAAATACAGAAATATATGAATTCCTGAAGTTTTTAAGATTGTCATTGGGGATTCCCAAATCTGACTAAGTAACAAAATCACCTGAAGATTTTAAATAATATTGATTCATTATATGTTACCAACCCACTTTTAAGATAATTATATCCAACTTCTCTAGAATTCAGAAATCCTAAAAGGTGGCAGAGGGAAGAAATCCTTTAACTAAAATGTATAGTATACATTTTGATGTCTTATATGGTTCAGACTAGCAAAGTTCCTTATACTGAACTTATGTTAACCATTCCAAAATAAATTTTGTCATGAGAAAAAACATTTCAATATAAATATCATGATAATTTATATCCTATGACATAATGAATTATATGTAAAAATTTGAGATACTTATGGAGATATAGTATAAGGTTGATTCTTCTCATCCAACATCTTTTAAACCAAGAGACTTTTACTAAATTTTTAAGAACTCTACATTGTGTTATATATAATTTAAAAATAAACTTCACTGTATTATGATTTATTAAAAATACAATAAATATTTTTCTAATTTAGGATCAATTTACCTTTCCCAGTTATAAATGTGACTGTGAGTTTCATCCATAAGCAAAATATCATCAACTTCATCTTCAATATGGAAAGGATGACTGGAAATTGGCTCATCCATTGGAAAAGAATATATGCTCATGTAAGGATGGGAAAGTGCTTCTTCTGCCGTCAATCGATCCATGGGGCTAAATGTCAAAATTTGTTCCAGGAAATCCAGTGCTGCAAAAGAAAGAGTTAAAACTCCTTAACTAAACTGAAGGTCCACCAACTCATAAAGGAAATAAAAAAGTCTATACAATTAAAAGGTAAGTTAATTAAAGTTTTGTCAGAGAAATAAAACTAGCCTATCTAATATATATATTAAAAAGAAAAGACATTTATTCAATAAACATAGCAAAAATTTGAAATGTACTCCAAATCTCACTTTATGGTCAATTATAAAAGAAAAGAAATATATTAATATGAACCACATGAAACTACCATTTTTGTCAGTCAAAAATGGTCAAACAGCAGCAATTTCATGTGGCTCAACCTAATACATAGGTCCTAATCTCAGCTCTGCAACTCACTAACTTCACTGATTCACTAGGTTACTTAAATTTGCTGAACTTCAGTTTCTTCATGTATAAAATGGATAGACAGAGATATCTTATAAGATATAAAAACTTAAAAAACATAGTATCTAGTGCTTAATAAAAAGACTTTCTCCTTTCTTCCCTCATCTCACTGACTAGCTGTTATAATAATTTGTTGATCTCTGTTCACAACAATCTCATGCCAGCATATCACATAATGCACTTGATCATTTTAGGGCCCTGGTGGAACTACTGTACACCTAATTCTTCCCACTATCTCAGGCTGTTAGATCTTCCTAAGCTCCTCACCCTGCCTGAACCACACTATAACCAGCCTAAAAATTGCTCTTACACCACCACATTCATATATCTTATAACTTATACCAATCTTCAATTCTGAATTAGCCATATAGTACTGATGAGAGCTAGATGGAAAATCATATATATCTGGCTCACTACAAATTCATACTGTAGAATTTCAATTTAGCCTTTGCTATTGTGTTCAGCAATGTTCTACACTATCCCTTTATGCTCTCAGTCTACCCTATCAGTCTCAACAGGTAAACCCACTTCACATTTATCTCAATTCCTGCTTCTTCACTATGGTCTGTCACACATCCTATTATCCTTACCTTCTGTCTCAAAGGAAAAGATAGCCCTTCTCTCTAAAACTAAGCTCATTCAACCCTCAAATCAGTCTCATAAAGACTAAAGAGAAGAAACCTAATAAGGCTCATACCCCTCAGTGACCCAGGCCTGAGATTCCTTCCTTTGCTCCCCCCTCTCCTCCATTATATTACCCTAACCTAGGAGGTCATTTCACAATAAATCAAACTGTGTTTGGTTCTCCTGAACAAAAAAAAAAGTCAGTCTTAATTACCCCTGGGCCCACATGTCTCAAGGCAAGAAAGACTGGAAGGCACAGAATCATGGATGGTTGACCCAGCACAATCACCATTCCCAGAGAGGAGGAGGAGATATATTCAACTACACAAGAGGACTATATTGTAAAATCCCTAGCATTTGGGAACTACAGGCAGCAAATAAAAAGAGGAAGAAATAAGAAACTTGGGGCCCTAACTGGTTTGGCTCAGCGGATAGAGCATCGGTCTGCGGACTCAAGGGTCCCCGGTTCGATTCCGGTCAAGGGCATGTACCTTGGTTGCGGGCACATCCCCAGTGGGGAGTGTGCAGGAGGCAACTGATCGATGTTTCTCTCTCATCGATGTTTCTAACTCTCTATCCCTCTCCCTTCCTCTCTGTAAAAATCAATAAAATATATTTAAAAAAAAAAAAAAAAGAAGAAACTTGGGAGCCACGCTGAGCTCCCAAGTATATGCATATACAGTATATGCATTCCCATCATTGTAGATAGTTCTATTGGACAGCACTGCTCTAGAGGAAATGGGTCTAAGATATAGAACTATGTGGTAAACTACAGAGAAAGGGAGGATGAGAAGTAAGTATGATGGAGGAAAATGAAAAAGAAGGTATTCATCAAAAGACTTTACCTAGAAAGGGACCTAGTCTTAATGTGTTAATTCATATAGAGCATATCTATGAAGTAGATCTTCAGTCTCAAGAACTTTAAACACTCTGCATTAGTGAGCACAGTTCTGCCACTTGTGAATACCAAGGATATTTGTCCAATGGTTAACTTAATAAACCCATTATCAAAGCCTCTCGTTCAACACATATTGAATAAATTCCAGCCATGAGCCAAATATTCAGGTTGGTTTGTAGCTGACTGAGACATGGTCCCACCTTAATGAGGGTAGCAAAAAGAAGATTCAAATTTAGCTAGATTACAATGCTTGAATAGCAATGTCCTATATTTCTAGCTTGTCTCTTTTGATAAGACAGAGCAATAGAGCAACGACACACTCCAGAGCCTAACCCAGGGGTGGGCAAACTTTTTGACTCAAGGGCCACAATGGGTTCTTAAACTGGACCGGAGGGCCGGAACAAAAGCATGGATGGAGTGATTGTGTGAACTAATATAATAAATTCAAAGTAAACATCATTACATAAAAGGGTACGGTCTTTTTTTTTTTTTAGTTTTATTCATTTCAAACGGGCCGGATCCGGCCCGCGGGCCATAGTTTGCCCACGGCTGGCCTAACCACTTGATCCCTAAGCAGTGTCTTTCAACTTGGCTGACAGGGCCATACCTGTAGGTTTTAAAAACACCGATACCTGCCCTGCTCCCCACCCCACCTCTGGATTCTGACTTAAGAGTCTGCATTTTTAAAATGTTCCCACAGAAAACTCTGAGGCATAGTCAAGTGCTATGTGACTGCTATTCAGTTATGAACAGCATGTCGTGACAGGGCTATAAGGTTAGGAGCAGGAGAACCAGCAATGGAATCTGATTGAGGACAGCGAAGACTGGTTAGGAATGTAGAACTACTTAAAAGGAAGCCCACAAAACCTGTTGAAATTAAATACAGCAGCTTCCTTTTTATTTAGGCATTTCCTATATGAGTTCCAAGCACATCTGGGGGGAGGGAAGGAGACAATGTCAACATGATTTGCAATCTAGTGCCTAACTACCTCTCAAAACACTTGCTACTTTAAAACACTGACACACACCCACTTGAACCACATACAATAATCAGAATTGGTAATATGAATAATGGGTGTATAATTCAGATGTTTAAGATGTTTAGGAAACTACGTATCTCTAACTTTGTGATTCATGACAGAACTATATAATCCTGACACTGATGTCTCTTAATATAATATAATTCTTAAAGATATAAGACACAATCAACTTTTAAAGAAGATATTTTTCATGTCTAATGCTCTTCCAAAAAAAAAAAGTTTTTATGATAGATTACTATACTAGTAAAAGTTAAAGATTTTTGTATCTTATTTATATCAAACCTAAAAATATGTCAGTATTTTTAGATATGAAATTGCTTTAGTGGTCAACGTTTTGATTCTCCCCAAGTTCCTACTACTTTCAAGCTTGCACAAACTTTCACTTTAGCACTTAATACTAACACCAATCTGCAAACTTACGTAATGTGTTTGCTCAGCAGTTTTGCTCATTCCTCCACTTCCTCCTTGTCCTGAAGCCTTTGCTTCTCCCCTCCCCCCCGCCCAACTAAATTCTCTTTTCATACCTAAATCATTCTTACTCATACTTATTTATATAACCCTCACAGAATTCCATTCCAGCTTAGTGAAAGCCAGTGATCCAATACGCTCACCTATGATAGAGGTATACACTGGAAAAGTAAAAGGAGTTAGAACCAGGCGAGAGGTGCGCACTTTTTGAAATGTGGACAATGATTCAAAGGAGCAAAGAAAACAGATCCCAGCTTAAGTGCCAGGCCAAGAAAGAGAAAGTGAGAGTTTAAGCGTTAGGTATGCCTTAAATATCTAAAGACTATTTTTAAGAGAAAGTCATACATCTAAGGATAAAAAGCTAAAGCTTTCTACACAGATCCTGCTTACTTATACACACACACACACACACACACACACACACACACACACACTTTGTGACAGTTATTCTTGAGTCACAATACCTCCTCGACTAATTCCTGGAAGCAGCTGAGTTAAAGGTTTGTGTGGCTCAGTCATGTCATTTCTAATGTAAACTGGAATTACGCTGAGAAGCTCCTGACGATCTTCCTCATGAACAACAGGAATAGATTCTAAAATCAGCTGCATCTGTTCAAGTTCATGTGCACCTGAATGAGATTTAAAAAAAAACACACACCAAATATAAATATAAACAAACACATTCCTCAATGTTTACATATTTGGTAATAAACATTCTAAAGCTCTAAGAAGTTAACTTAAATATTGCAATGACTATTGGGGAAGAAATGGTTTTAGCTGAATCATTAATCAGCAGGTTTCATTGTTTTTTTAATATCATTAATCTTCTCAAAAAGCCTATCTATTTCAATTTCTAGTTATTAATATATTTAGTTTTAGCTTTTTATTTCCATAAGAAACTAACTCTTAAAGTCTGGCCTCATGTTAAGGTATCAAAGTAGTCGGGGGGAGGAGGGGAATCAATGAATTGGGATTCAAGAGACTTGGATTCTAGTCTTAGCTATACCACTACCTAATTGGCTACATAACTTTGGGAATACTTAACATGGTGATGACTTGATTTCATCATCAATAAAATGGAAGGTTGAACTAGATTTGCAAAACAAAAAGTTTTATAATTATGTATTAGGCTCAGTTAGCATTTCAGGACCACTATTAAATAAAAGAGAAGACTTTGGGCTAATTGGGTGACAAAAACAAAACAAAACCCACAACCATTCATTTTGCTTTTCCACTAATTTCTAGAAATTCATTCAGCATTCAAATTTTTCCTGAGTGCCTACTATAAGCAAGGCACTTTAGACTATAGTTATGAAACAAATCAGACCAAGTCCCTACCTTCATGTAGTTTATAATCTAGTGAAGAAAAACAGATAATAAGTGTAAACATTTATGTCAAATGATGACAAATGCTATGAAGAAAAATAGAGTATGCTAAGGAGGAACACACAGGATTGTTGGGGTTAGGGTTAATACATAGAAGATGATCAAGGAATACCTCACTGAGAAGTTGAAAGCTGAGGAAATTAGGGAACATACATATATTCATATGAATAAAGGAAATTCCAGGAAGATGGGAAAAGGCCCAAAGGCCCTGAGGAGAGAGTAGGCCTGGCATGTCTAACAATTAGGCAAGTGTAGCTGGGGAAGAGTGGAGCAAAGAAACAGATCCCAGCCTAAGATGAGAACACAAAGGATCTGCTTTATCCTGAACTGGATGGAAAGCCATTAGTTTAAGCAGGGAAATGACATAATCTGACTTCTGTTTTCAGAGAACTACTATTGCTGCTATGTGGCAACTAGACTATAGATAGCAAATATTGAAGCAGGAAAGCTATGTAGAGGGTCCTGTATTTGACCAGGAAAGAAATATTAGCTGACTGAACTGGAGGGTGGGGGGTAGCAATACAGATAATACCAAGCGGTTAGATTCTGGATATATTTTGAAGGAAAAGCCCACAGGATTTGTACTGACAAGGTGAAGGATGATGATTTTGGCCTAAACAACTAAAAAGTGGCTGCTTTACTATGATGAGGAAGACAGCAGAAAAAGAAAGTTTTGAGAAGCTATTAGAGATCCAACTGATACATTAAGTGCCAAAAAGAAGGCCAGCACACTTCTTATAGGTTAAAAATACACAGATTTCCAATGAATGCTTAGTCCTTGCCATTTTATTGCTTGGTTCATTTGAGAGGCCTATACCTAATAAACACTTAGATCTCTCTTCATGCTGCTGTTATCGAACAGTTCACAAACCTACCAATAAAGCATTAGAAGGAAACTACAGCTGGATCTTTCAAATACTTTCACAAATAATTCCATTAAATGTTTAAAGTTTACATGAGTTGACAATAAAAGTTATCCTATTTAGAGGTGGTTTGTTTGTTTTATCTAATTTCTTTTTATTGCTATACGTAAACAATATCTGAATACTAAATGAACATTTAAAAATACACTATCTTTGTTTAATCAATACAGCAGTAAATTCTGACCCCATTTCATACAACTTGGAGCATTACCTAGGTTTTAAATTAAACAAATTAAATTTTTGCTTTCTTGATACAATTTTATTGTGATAACTTTAAAATATGTCCACAAATGCTTTGATAGTCTTCTCTTCAGAGGGTGATATCCAATTCACCTCCCCGTAAGTGTTAGGTGTACTTAGTGACTTGCTTCTAACACATGAAATAAAGCTCAAGTGACAGTGTGTCACTTTTGAGTCTAAGCAACAAAAAGATATTTTGCATTCATGATTTTTGACAAAGGGGTCAGAGAAATTCAAAAGATAAAGAATAGTATTTCCCACAAATGGTGCCGGAATAACTAGATATCCAGGTTAAAAGAATGACAATCGAGCCCTGCTTCACACCATGCATAAAATTTAACTCACAATAGATCACAGACCTAAATTTACAGCTAAAACTATGAAACTCTTAGAAGTTAGACAATAGTTTCATAGATATGACACCAAAAGCAGAAGTGACAAAAGAAAAAAAACAGATGAATTGGACTTAATCAGAATTAAAATCATCTGTGTTTCAAAACATACCATCAAGAAAATGAAATGATGCCTGGCCAGTGTGGTTCAGTGGTTTAGCACTAACACATGAACTAGGTGGTCACGGTTCAATTCCCAGTCAGGGCACATGCCCGGGTAGCAGGCTCAATCCCCAGTAGGGAGCATGCAGGAGGCAGCCAATCGATGATTCTCTCTCATCATTGATGTTTCTATCTCTCTCTCCCTCTCCCTTCCTCTCTGAAATCAATAAAAGCATATTTTTAAAAAAGAAAATGAAGCGATAACCCACAGAATGGGAGAAAATACATGCAAATCATTTATCTAATAAATGATCTGTATCCAGAGTATGTAAAAAACTCTTACACCTCAATTATAAAAAGACAACCCAATTAAAAAGTAGACAATGGGCCCTAACTGGTTTGGCTCAGTGGAGAGCATTGGCCTGTGGACTGAAGGGTCCCGGGTTCGATTCCCGTCAAGGACATGTACCTTGGTTGCGGGCACATTAAAAATAAAAAATAAATTTAAAAAAGTAGGCAATGGGTCTGGATAGCCTGGCTGGCGGGTCTCAGTGGTTGAGCATTGACCTATGAACCAAGGGTTCACGGTTCCATTTATGTCATGCCTGGGTTGTGGGCTCTATCCCCAGTGGGGGGCATGTAGGAGGCAGCCAATCGATGATTCTCTCTCATCATTGATGTTTCTAACTCTCTATCCCTTGCCCTTCCTCTCTGTAAAAAAATCAATAAACTATTTTTAAAATATATTTACATATATTTTTAAAAATAGGTAATGGATAGATATTTCTTCAAAGAAATGGCCAATAAACATATGCTCAAAATCATTAATCATTAGGGAACTACAAATGAAAATTACAATAAAATACTACTTTCACTATCTCACATCTGAAAGACAGACGATAGGACAGACCACACTTTAAATAAGTGTTGGTAATAATATGGAGAAATTGGAACTCATACACTGCTAACGGGAATGTAAATGGTACAACTGCTTTAGAAAACGGTGTGAAATTTCTTCAAAAATTTAAGAGTTCTCATGTAACAGTGCTAATGGTTACAGGGCATCTTTCAGAGGGGAAAAAAGTTCTAAATTAGATCCTTTCAATAAAGCTTTCTTATGCACCCTAATCTTTCTTTTATTACTTTTGTAAGCAGACTCTGTTCCATTCTCTTCCTTCTGCTCTTATTACAAACTGGGAATGATGGGAGGACCACTCTAACATTGGTTACAGAGGAAAAAAGGTAAGTCAAAAGAGAGAAAAATACCCAAATCACCAACACATCACTTCTCTAACAAAAAAATCTTCAGTACTCTACTATTTCCTACTTTTTCAAATGGAAACTCCTCTGCCTACTTCCTAAGTGTTCTGGCCCCATCTTACACAATCATAAATATGACACCTTGTTTTCATCAAACTTTTCTCATTGATTCATGTATGCCAGGCTCATGCCCTTATTTATACAGATGTCCATAAACAGATACCACTTTCTCTCTCTCTTTTCACCTTTCAAAATTCTTCACTATCCCTATATAGTGAAAAATCCTTTGACTCCTTAATGTCTTCCATTCCAGCCATTACTGATATAGCTTCTCTAGGTTTGTAGCTTTTAGAGTCTGTACTAAGTAATTTTATACCAACTCAAAACTTTGCTTTATGATAGTTGGTGTTTTTTCATGGATTATTTGCCTCTTCCCATCTTGACTAAATTCTCTCTCACACACACTTTAGACTCCCTCATAGCACTAAATTCAGCAAAATATATCTGAGTTGGTTTGTTTGATTCTGAAAGATCACAGTAGGCAGGCAACAGGATATGACAGCTCAAACAACAGGGATGACTGGGCAGGGCAGGCAAAGAAAGAATGTCTAGATTTTCAGTAATAACTAAAAAATGTCACCAGGAAGTGACAAAAACTGACAGAACTAGGCAACTCAGATATCTTTGACACAGATTACCAACAAGCGTCATGGATCTAAGAAATACAAAATTATATTTAAGAAATACATACAAAAGAACACTAGAACTCTTTTTTAAAATGTATTGATTTGAGAGAGAAAGAGAGAAACATTGACTTATTATTCCACTTATTTATGCATTCTTTGGTTGCTTTTTGTATGTGCCCTGATTGGGGATTGAACCCACAACCTTAGCATAACGCGATGATGCTCTAGCCAACTGTGCTAACCAGCCAGGGCAGAACACTATAATTCTCACTAAATTAACTGAGTAAACAATTCAGTGAATATGTGAATAAGTTTTCTCAACTTTTAAAATATTAAAAATACCATTTAATCTTTACATTTTACTATTCCAGACTATAATAAATTGTTTTAAGTCTTAGATGAGTATTTCTTCATAGATACATACACAATTCTTTCTGAAATTTTACCCCATATATTTTAACTTTCTAACCTGCAAAGAGGGTTTTACCAGTCAGCATTTCAGCAAAGATGCAGCCTGCAGCCCACATGTCAATGGCTTTAGTATAATTATTAGGAGAAAGTAAAAGACGCGGAGATCTGTACCATTTAGTAACCAATCCTTCAGAAAGATGACCCTGAAAAAGAAATAAAAATATACTTTAATTTTTTATTTTAGCAGAAGAATAGTACATAAAGAATTCTGGATCTACAAAACAAAAAATAACCATAATTGTGAAATCCTAAAATATTATTGATTCTAAGCATGTCCTCAGGTGAGGATAAAAAGTAAAAAGGTACTGTATTGTGTAAAATTTAATATAAATAACTAAAAATTCTGCCACAATACATAAAGGAAATACAAAAGTACATATTCCTAATGATGTACATCAATCAAGGTCTGTCTGAGCTGGCTTTCCACATACCTTATGGGAATAATGGGGATCCATGATCCGCGCAAGACCAAAGTCACCTATCTTCAGCACCAAGTCTTCAGTATTAATGAAAAGATTAGCTGGTTTGAGATCTCTGTGCAGTACGTTTGCAGAGTGGATATATTTGAGCCCACGTAGCAGCTGATACATGAAAAGCCGGGCATGCTCTTCCAGTAAAGGGCCCTGCTCCAGCACATTAGCCAAGTCTGTCTCCATGTACTCCTGAACAATGTAAACACTGTTCAGTTCGGTAAGAGAGCCCACATCATCTGTTAACTGGTTTCCACTAGGACCAAGAATTTCAAACACTTTCACAATGTTATCATGGTCAAGTCTTCTAATGATTTTGATTTCACGTAGAGCATGTTTGACACTCTGGGGATCAGTAAGGACAATTTTCTTGATGGCTACTCTTTTGTCACAGTCATTGTCTACAGCAGAAAAAACCAAACCATTGCCTCCACAGCCCAATGGTTTTAAGTCCATATACCTAGAGCCCAGATCAAAACCATGAATGTTCATGAGACTTTCAAATTTCTCTGCCATTTTGAAACCCTACTATTGCCTTTTCCTTTCGAATTGTTGAACTATGTAAACAAGGAAGAAAACTGGCATCAAAAGGATCTTTCAAAAAGGGAGAAGAAAAACAACTTTGCTTCCACAGCAAGATGGTTTCTTGATGTTCATTGCATATGCCAACCAGGCCCGTTGAGTTCCCCTTGGATTTAAAGCTCAAAAAGCTCTCCTCATATTGAGAATTAAAAAGATTGGAGTACTCATAGTTCAAGAAAGGGGCAGCAACTCTGCAGACATTTAAAGAAAACACTCGAGAAACTCAAACGGAATGAAATGACATACTATGCACTCAGATTTACTGTGCTAAACGATTTAACATTTAACAAAAATGTGAATAAATATGCACACAACAGGCTTCTATGAACATTCTCCTCACAGTGCAGATACATTCAGTGTTGGACTGGTCCTGAGCAGCATCGTTCTAAGGTGCTGGTAAGCACTATTTCCGTTTTGCTTCTTGTCTTCCTTTGTTGCTGTATATTTCAACAGGAAGCCCTGGCAGCTGTTGGTTAACAGATGTCTTTTGTTAGTGATCAGGTGGCTCCAGCTCACCACAATCACAATCAAAGCTACCGTCCATCTTACTCTGATACAACCTAGGAGATGAGAAAAAAGAATAGTTACCACTGCAGAAAATGCTCTTTTCTTCAACTCTACAAAAGGGGGCAGGGAGGGTGGTCAGGGAATGCCTATCTGATAAGGTGGTACTGGACAAAGCTCTAAAGGAGGAAGTATGGGAGTGGGTGGGCCTTAGGGATGCTATGTGAGTGCTCCAGATTGAGGGGTTAGTACTGAAGGTGAGTGTGTGTCTCATGGCTAAGAAACAACTAGAAGGTCAGTGTAGTAGCCCTTTAAATGTATATGCAAGTAATGCAGCCTAATCCCTAAATGGAAAGGGTTACTATTGCTGACTTTTGATCTAAAAGGTGGCACAGGTGCAATATTCCTTTATTCAAAAGGTCAATCGTTTACTTGTTTTGTTTTTGTTAATCCTTGCCCGAGGTTATGTTTCCACTGATTTTTAGGGAGAGTAGAAGAGAGAGGGAAAGTCGGAGAGAAACACCAATGTGAGAGAGACGCACTGATTGGTTGCCTCCCGCATGCCCCACGACCAGAACCAGGAGCCTGAAACCAAGGTACATGCCCTTGACCAGAATCGAAACCAGGACCCTTCAGTCCACAGGCCGATGCTCTATCCAATGAGCCAAACCTGCTAGGAAAAGGGTCAATCATTTAAAGACAACGAGAAACTGTATCAAGTATGAAATAAAGCAACCCATTCTGAACATGATGTGACAACTTCCAATCACCTTCAGCCGTGACTTAAGAGAACCACTAGGACTTTCAAACATCAGCTGTGTCACGGTAGTAAAGCTTTTGTACAACAGATAATCTGGCTTAATTTCTCGCCTGCTTCATATTCCTACATACTCTACATGTGGAAATACAAGAATATAAAAAATACTAGAGGCCCGGTGCACAAAAATTTGTGCACTCGGGGGAGGGGGAGGGTCCCTCAGCCCGGCCTGTGTCCTCTCGCAGTCTGAGACCACTCGGGGGATGACCACCTGCTGGCTTAGGCCTGCTCCCAGGGGGAATGGGTATAAGCTGGCAGTCAGACATCCCTCTGGAACCCTGGGAGCCTTCAGGAGATGTCCACTTGCCAGCGGGGAGCAGGCCTAAGCTGCAGTCGGACATCCTTAGCGCTGCTGAGGAGG
>NW_006285258.1:1221445-1233501 GCF_000327345.1 Myotis davidii
TCTTGGTTGGGTTAATTTGCATATAGTCGCTCTGATTGGCTGGTGGGCGTGGCTTGGGGGCATAGCAAAGGTATGGTCAATTAGCATCTTTGTCTTTTATAAATGTAGATATAGCACTTGCCTCAAAGTGAGCAAATCTTCAATTCTGAGAAATCAACAAACATGAAAAATCATGTGTGAAAGAGAAATTGATAATATTAAGAACTCTGGGACTATTTAACAAAAATTGATACTTACTATCCCTGAGCTCTTTTAATAAATGAGTGCTTCTTGTATCTGCTTAATATTATGAAGGACAGCAACAGCATAACAGCTTTCTTTGTTTTACTGTAACAGAGATGCTTTCTTCAGTTTGCAAATTTTTGTCTGCTTCTCAGAAATCAGAAAAAAAAGAAAACAAGCAGACTCCTAAAAATTCTGTAGCTTGTCAGTCAATTTATAGTAGAACATTTAAAAGTTAATGTTTGCAAATTAACTTTTGAATTAAAAAAAATACTTCATATTTTAAAGAACTTTAATGTGTATCCTTGTTAATTTTTTCTAGTTGTATACTTGTTGATACTTCCTAGATACTACCAAATATCCTAGAAAAACAGTATTTTTCCAAGGTTCCAGTACTTCTGAAATTTTTTTATTTCTAGTTTTCACATGAAGTAGGATGTTTGCCCCTACCTTTCTGCCCTAATATAGATAATTCCTTAAAGCTCAACTTGTTTTTTATAAATGCACATTTTTAAGTCAGTTCTATAGACTTAACATAAGAACAGTAAAATCTTTAAGTACTCTCTTAAGCTTCTAGTTCACGAATAGCGCAATCACAGTCCAGCACAAATAGCGCTTTGTCAAAAACGACACCACTATTATTTGACAGAATAGCACTATAGTAGGAATTGCAGCCATGAGAGTGAGGTCTCTCCTCAAGAACCCCTTTCCAACCACATCTGCCCTCTTTTTATTTTAGTGAGAGGGTGGGTAAAAATTCATCTCAGGGAAGGTAGGAGTTTGTGCCTATGCTGAGAACTGCAGTCCTCACGGATTCAGATGATGACAACACTAGTACTGAAAGCCTTGAACAGACTTCAGAAATATGAGACCATTCTAAAAAAGAAGGTAATATTTATCAACAAAACTAATTCTACCAGAAACTGAGGACTACACCAATAAAACTGGGGAGAGGGGAGAACCCATTATTTACAATGACAGTGTTTGCACAGTTATCTGCCTCACTTTTCTGTATTCTTCAAAGTTCTTCAACATCCTTAACACCAAAAGCTACTGGAGCATCTTTTCAACCAGGAGCTTGAAAAGTAAGCCCACCTTAATCAGTAAGTTGGAGGTAATATTATATCTCTGCATGATAAAGTAGATCCAGTAAATCAGTCACACTCATTCAGCAAGTATTTCCTAATTTATATATTATGTGCCTGTCAGTATACTAGGCAACAGGGATAAAACCTATCTATATATATAAAAGCCTAAGCTACTGTTACGACCAAAGGACCAGAACAACCAGTTGACCAGTTGCTATGATGTACACTGACCACCAAGGGGCAGATGCTCAACGCAGGAGCTGCCCCCTGGTGGTCAGTGCACTACCACGGTCAACCAACCTCCCGCAGTCCCTCCCCCAACCCTCCCCCAGTCCGGCAGGCCCCGGCTGGCAATGGGCAGGCTCCCAGCCCCCGCTGGCATGCCCCAGCCAACAGCAGGCCTGGCCCTGATCGGGCCTGGGCAAGACAGCCCCGATAGGCCCTGATCACCAGCCAAGCCTAGGGACCCCACCCTTGCACGATTTTGTGCACTGGGCCTCTAGTCTATAATAAAAGGGTAATAAGCTAATTAGACTGGACATCCTTCTTGACATCATTCCAGACGTCCTTCCTGACAAAGCCGGGGCCAGAGGGAAGCTGGCCGGGGTCCTCGGTGCCTGTGGGCAGCCAGAGGAGGGAAGCAGCCTGGGTGCCTGTGGGAGGCCAGAGGAGGAAAGCCCGGGTCCCGGAGGTAAGCCAGTGCCGAGGGAAGCCGGTGCTGGCAGCCAGGGGAAGGAAGGCCCACACTTGCACAAATTTTCGTGCATCAGGCTTCTCGTGGTAACTATAAACAGACTTGAGCCCTGCCGTCACGAAGTTTACCAGTACAAGTATGGTTGGAGACAATAAAGTAACACAGGAAGAAGGGGAATGCAAAGGGGACAAGTGCTACCAAGGAATGGCACAGGATGCTATGAGAGCCTACACTGGGAGATCTGACCTAATTAGAGAGATCAGGATGTATGTGTGCTCTAGGAGCCATTCCAAATCCTGATCTCTCCAACCATCTCCATCTTTCACATCAATCATGCAGCTCCTTGGCATCACTCAACTATACCAGCAAACTACTGGTCAGAGTATCCTCCAACCACATTAACAACTTCTAGAAATGTCCCATCTATACCATTTTCTCTACCATCTTTCACGTTTTATTTCATAAAAGCAACATTCAAGGCTTACACTTAAGAAAGATCTGGGGTTCCACATCATGTGTACTTTCCACACACTTCAAGAAAAGAAAAAGAAAACTAAGATGATACATTAACTTAAAATGACTCTTCCCAGCATCCTTCCCATTTCTTTACCTCCAAATGTTACCCATTCCTACCAACCTCAGTGCTGATACTATGTTGCTTAGAAAGAGATCACTAAGTTTTAATTAGCTGGGTCAATGTTGTTTTGTTTTTAACAAATTGATGAATAGAATGAAGTACAGAGAATGATTTATAAGACTGAAGTTGGCTTTATGCTTTACCGGTGATCTTTTTTCAGCGATCCACCATAAGAAGGAAATAAAAGCTCTCTATGTAGCCCAGGCTGGGTATCAGCTTCCTAAGCTTGCAAGACAGTTCCCTGGAACTACACTAGACACAACTGTCTCATCAAGCATTCCTTTCTTTCCTAAATTACCTCCTGCTTTCTTGTCATTTAGCCTAGCCCCCAGACCAAGAGAAATACAGGTACTCTGAGTCAAGCCTAAGTGTATAAAGTAAAGTTATAAAATGCAAAAGAAGTAACTTCACTCTGTCCCATCACCTCCATTCTATAGAAAATGGATAGTCTTTCCCTCTTATCCAGTTACAACTTGACCTGGGTCAGTCAGTAAGGGAGACTGGATGTGCAAAGCAAGTTTGAGATGAGGGCCTTATGCATAACAGTTACTTTTTTGGTTCTCTCCTCCATCTTCCACCCTGCATCTTCTCAGGATAAATGCTTATATGGGTCATCTGGCCTGATCAAACTCACTGACAGCTCTCCCCCTCCTCCCTCTTCAACAGCTCTTGCCTATTTTGCTCTTCTCCAGGGTCAAGTGAGTAATTTGAGTGAAATGGAATCCAGCCAGCCTCACATCTTCTCAGCCAAAACCCCAGCTGCTATTGGGGAGAAGGGAAAGGTTGAGATCTACTTATATTCACCCAGGACTGATTCCTAACCCTGGCACAGAGAGGTGGTGTTGCAGCAGTCACCCTTCCCTAAATTCAAGTCTCAAGCTCTCATTAAAGCTACTAAGTTTCTAGGGCAGAGAAGCCCAAAGGCTACGGCTTAACTGTTTGCTCATATGCATTCTTAACAAAGCCCTTGCTCCTAATGTAGAATAGTCCTAAGAGTTATCAGGAACCCCTCTCAGGATTTGGACCTAAAAGAGCCCCAGAGTGCAAATCAGTGTCAGTGAATGATCTTAGAAACCTGGGATGGCAGGGAGAACCTTAAAATTAAAACACCCAAGACTAACAGGCTTTGCCGACTCTCAGGAACTACTGCTAGCTACTTAAACTTTCAAAGTCAAAGACAGATGATTACACAGCGACAGCAAGCAAAGTGTCCAATTTTTAAAAACTTCTCTTCCAGTCCTGGCCAGTGTGCCTCAGTTGGTTAAGCGTCCTCTCATGCAGCAAAAGATCACCAGTTCCATTCACAGTCAAGGTATGTGTCAGGATTGCTAGCTCAATCCCCAGTAGGGGGTTGTGAAGGAGGCAGCTAATGATGTTTCTCTCAATTCCTCTCTCTAAAATCAATAAAAATATATTTTAAAAAACCACTTCTCTTCCATTTCCAACTTCTTTCTTAAATTGCCTGAGTCTTTACCTAAATACATTTTAATTTCCTCTGACCTAAAAAGGCTATCCTATCCAATGAAGAGGTAATATGCAAATTGACCATCACTCCAACACACAAGATGGTCAACCCATGTGGACACAAGATGGCCGGCAGGGGAGGGCAGTTGTGGGCGATCAGGCCGGCAGGAGAGGGCAGTTGCGGGGAACCAGGCCTGCAGGGGAGGGCAGTTAGGCATCGATCAGGCTGGCAGGGGAGTGGTTAGGGGCAATCAAGCAGGTAAGCAGGCGAGCGGTTAGGAGCCAGCAGTCCTGGAGAGGGTGCAGGCTGGGCTGAGGGACAAACCTCCCCCCCTCTCCGCACAAATTTGTGCACTGGGCCTCTAGGCCTATCTAATAAGGCTGGAATATGCAAATTGACCATCATGCGGTAACAAGATGGCTGCGCCCACAGCTAAGGCCGAGTTCCCGTAATGAGCCTTAATGAGCAATCAGCAGGGACCTGAGGCTGTGTGGCGCTGGGCTGGGGCAAGGGACCTGAGGCTATGCTCCCCGCCTGGTAGGGCTTGACAGGGGACCTCAGGCCGTGCTCCACACCCTGGTGCTGGGCCGGGGGCCCTCAGGCCGCGCCCCCCACCCCAGCGCCAGGCTGGGGGACCTCAGGCTGAGTCCCCTGCCCCAGCACCGGGCCACGGGACCTGAGGCCATGCCCCCTACCCGGAGGCGCTTGACAGGGACACCTCAAGGCGTGCCCTCCCAGCCTGGGCCGGGGGACTTCAGGCCACGCCCCCTGCCCTGGCGCCGGGCCAGGCCACCTGAGGCTGCGCCCCCCCCCCATCCGGTGGGGCTTGATGATGAGGGGGGGGCCAGCTGAATCTGGATCTCACCCAATGGGGGTGGGGCAGCCAGGTCTGGGTCTCACGCAACTTCAAGGAGCACGTGGGTGGGCAGGAACTTGACTCTGGTTCCCATGGCGCACCCCAGACTCTGACAGGAGGAAGATTTTCATGTACATTTTACTAATTTTCTTTCATCTCTGAAACTTCTATTATAGAGAAAGGGCAAATAGCAATATTAAAATATTTCCTCTAATTAATTCCCTTTTAATGTGCACAAATTTCATGCACTGGGTCACTAGTTATAAAATAAATGCCACTATGCTTATTTTGATGCTCTTATCTAGTTGCTATTTACTCTAGGGTATCCATATTGGAATACCAGAACTTTACCGACCAGATAAACAGAATAGTCAAATAATCTCTAAAGACCCTTCCAATTCTAAAAGTTGACGAAAGCACAGTACAAGTTTTTTATTTCACAGATTTGTTTCTTCACAAGCATGTATTATAGTGATGCACTCAAACAGGGACAATGTTTAACCACTCTACACTAAACATCAAAAAAACAATCCCTTCTACAAAATTAAGGCTAGAAATTTAAAAATAATTATAATAACCTTTCATCCCCTCTCCTATCTTCTTCTTGCCCAAGCCCTCACTACTGACTCCTCTCCTAACATTAAGGAAATATTGGAGCAAATATACAAGCAGGAGATATGCAGATAGCCTCCTTCTTCAAGTACCTTTAGACATCTAAGAGTCCAACAAGATGAAAATATAAATTTCTGTAGCAGTCAGCATAGGTTAGTAACAAATAACCCCCCAAAATCTCAATGACTTGGCCCGGCTGGCATGGCTCAGTGGATGAGCATCAACCTATGAACCAGGAGGTCACGGGGCATATGCCCAGGTTGTGGGCTCGATCCTGAGCAGGGGACGTGCAGGAGGCAGCCAATCAATGATTCTCTCTCATCATTGATGTTTCTATCTCTCTCTCCCTCTCCCTTCCTCTCTGAAATCAATAAAAATATATATTTTTTAAAATCTTAGTGACTTACTAAGTCTTGCTCATGCAACAAGTCCCACAAACTGTAGAAGCGGTTACCATCTCTACCATTACCACTCAATGTGCCAAAAGCAAAGAGAACATGGAAATATCTCACTGGTAGCTAAAGCTTATATCCAAAAATGATAGACTTCACTCTATTCAGATTTTATTCACCTTTGGTCTCATGGTCACACCTACTTCAAGAGAGTGGGAAAATGTAATCCCAACATGGTCCCAGAAGCAGAAAAAGACAAGATGTTTGAACAACTTTGAGTAAAACAGCTTTAATTCTTCTATCCATCCATTACATTTTTATTCAAAAAAATCTTATTAAGTACTTACTATATGCCAGGCATTGTTTTAGGCATTAAGGTATAGCAGGGCCTAATCAAAAAACAAAGCAAACAACAAAAAATTTAATCTCAAAGACTGCATAATCCTAGAGCACTGTAGTAGATTCCTCCCTGTTCCACTATCATTTCTTTCTCCTCTCTTTTCTTTTCCTTTTTTTTTTTAAATATATTTTATTGATTTTTTACAGAGAGGAAGGGAGAGAGATAGAAAGTTAGAAACATCGATGAGAGAGAGACATCGATCAGCTGCCTCCTGCACATCCCCCACTGGGGATGTGCCCGCAACCCAGGTACATGCCCTTCACCGGAATCGAACCTGGGACCTTTCAGTCCGCAGGCCGACGCTCTATCCACTGAGCCAAACTGGTTTCGGCTTCTTTTCCTTTTTTTAAAAAAGTATATTTTTATTGATTTCAGAGAGGAAAGGAGAGGAGAGAGATACACAAACAATGATGGGAACCAATGACTGGCTGCCTCTTGCATGCCCCCCCAGTGGGGATCGAGCCTGAAACCGGGGCATGTGCCCTGACCAGGAATGGGAACTGTGACGTTCTGGTTCATAGGTCAATGCTCAACCACTGAGCAACACTGGCTAGAGTCCTCTCTTGTCTAATAGTCCTCTCTTTTCTAATTTTCCTTCCCTTGTCTTTTGCCATCTTCCCCAATCTAATTTAATTTAATCCCTATTCTTCAGATACTCTGATCCTCAATTTCCAGAGCACCATTCCCCTCCTCATTGTTTTAACTATTTTAAAATAAAAAGTTTGAGACTAAATAGTTTTACTGACATTTTCTGAGCATAGTACCTAGTACTTAGTAGGCAACTTAAAAACTGTGCTATGGCCCTGGCTGGTTTGGCTCAGTAAACAGAGCATCGACCTGCGGACTCAAAGGCCCCAGGTTCAATTCCAGTCAAGGGCACATGCCCAGGTTGCAGGCTCGGTCACCGGTGGGGGCCATGCAGGAGGCAGTTGATCAATGATTCTCTCTCATCATTGATGTTTCTCTCTGAAATCAATAAAAACTATATATATATTTTTTAAAAAAAAACTACTATGCCCTGGCCAGTGTGGCTAAATGGTTAATGCGTTGGCCCATGGACCAAAGGGTCGAGGGTTCGATTCCCAATCAAGGGCACATACCTGGGTTGCAAGGTTGATCCCCGGCCCTGGTCAAGGCATGTGCAGGAGGCAACCAATCAATGTATTTCTCTTGCATCAATATTTCTCTCTGTCTTTCCCTCTCTCTTCCACTCTTTCTGAAAATCAGTGTGTAAAAAGATAATAGGAGCACAAAGTGCTAGAAAGGGGTAAACTGAGTCATGCAATCTTAAGGCTTATAGTACTGGTGAAGTAGCTTTATGATTTAAAATAGACTATGGTAAGTAATGAAAGGCTAACAGGTTATCTTCAAATACCTTCTCCCTTTTTTTGATCGTTATGTTTACTTAATCACATGTCCATCAATGGAGAGTACAGGAAGGAAAAAAACTAAAAAAATCACCAATTTTAAGTAATGATTTCTTTTGCCAAGCAGTTTTGATGTACTTTTACATCAATCATACAAACTAATACACTGCTATTTAAAAACCATAGATTCACTGACAATTCCAAAGGAAATGGAAATTAACCAAGTGAATCAGGATACATATACGTATTTTAATTGAAATAATTTCAAGGTGTGCTCGCTTCGGCAGCACATATACTAAAATTGGAATGAAATAATTTCAAGGTGCTCTACTTTCTGCTTTAAAAGTATAGAGTTTTAAGATATTAAAAAATTGTTGTGGAACATGGCCCCAAATCTAATTTGAGGATATAAATAACATATTTGATACATAGTTACCCCATGTTATAAACTATTATAAAAGCAATTAATTTTTTAACATATTTGTTTATATTATAAAGGAAGTCATTTTAAAAGACTAAAGGATAATAGTAAACTTCATTAAGAATTATTATGGCCAGAACCGGTTTGGCTCAGTGGATAGAGCGTCGGCCTGCAGACTGAAAGGTCCCAGGTTCGATTCCGGTCAGGGGCATGTACCTTGGTTGCGGGCACATCCCCAGTAGGGGGCGTGTAGCAGGCCGCTGATCGATGTTTCTCTCTCATCGATGTTTCTAACTCTCTGTCCCTCTCCCTTCCTCTCTGTAAAAAAATCAATGAAATATATTTAAAAAAAAAAAAGAATTATTATGGCCCTAGCTGGTTTGGCTCAGTGGATAGAGCATCAGCCTGTGGACTGAAGGGTCCCAGGTTCAATTCCAGTCAAGGACACATGCCCGGGGTTGCCAGCTTGATCCCCAGTATGGGGCGTGCAGAAGGCAGCTGATCAATGATTTTCTTTCATCATTGACATTTCTCTCTCCGCCCCCCCCGCCGAAATCAATAAAAATATATTTTAAAAAAAAGAATTATCTATATGTAAAGCTTTAGACAAATATATATAGTATTATGTATGAAGCACTGTGCCAGGCATATACTCCACTAAATTCTCCTAACAACATTGTAAAATGGGTCTTAAGATCTTTATTTTAGAAACCTTAAATAATGCATTAAAAACCTGAGATTCAAATCCTGCCTCTCTCACTAATGTGAGGTTTTTAAACCAAAGCCCATGATCTTTTCTCATGTAATAATGTAATTTTCTAATTGACAAATACAGTACACACATATACACACACCCAACCCTTTGAGAGTAGAGTGTATTTCCTACAGGACATTCTTCTGTATAACCAACTATAATCATCAAAGTCAGGAAATTCACACTGGTATAATACTCAGATCCTATCTAATACTACTAAGTGTCTGCCACTGTACCAATAATGTACTTGAAAGCTAAAAAAACAAAAAGAAACCCAGTCCAGAATCATGTTACGTTAACTACAATGCAATCTTTAGCTATTTTTTTCCCTTTAGAAGTTTAAAGGAATCAAATTATTTTTTATAGTCCACAAAAATTTACTGAGCACTTGACATGTGCAAGGCACTGTTTGATGGCACATTGGAGAATAAGACAATTAAGGGTTCTCCTCGTTCCAAAGAGTTTATATTCTAAGGAAGACTTAACAAGTAAACTAGTAACCTAATTTAGATTTAGCCAAGTGTTATGATTGAATGTCTGGGAAATGGCCTTCTACGGAGCTGAAACCCAAATGAGAAGGTACCAACATTGCTAAGAGATGGGAGAAGACAGAACTTGGTATTTTGAAGGGAAAAAAAAGATGCCAGTGTAGCCACAGCACCTTGAAGAAAGGGTGTGGGAACTAATCTATGTATATAAAAAGCTAAGTGACCATCCAACTGGCCAGTGGGTACAATGCACACTGACCACCGGGGGCAGATGCTCAATGCAGGAGCTGCTGAGCTGCGGTGACTTGGCAGCAGCGGTTCTCGGTTCTCGGGTGACCAACCCTGGAACCAGAGAGGAGGGAGCAGATTCTGTGGTGCGCCACCTGAGAACTGCCCTCTCGCAATTTGGGACCCCCTGGGGGATGTCAGAGAGCCAGTTTCAGCACGATCACTGCAGGCCAGGCAGAAAGACCCCACCTGCTGGAAGGACCCTGACTCACTCTGCAGACACCCTTCGAGCCACGGTGCCGCCCCAGGAGCAACCAGCCGGGGAAGGGTCCATGAGAGGTTGGCTCCAGGGTGTGTTTGGCCCATCTTACCCAGCCCCACCCCACCAGCCACCTTCTAATTAATTTCCTTTCAATGTGCACAAATCCGTGCACCGGGGCACTAGTATAGAGATAAGATTGGATAAGTTGAAAAGAACACATGAGGCAGGATCCTACATTTTATAACTAAGCGATAAGGAAAACTATTAAAGGCTTTAAACAATTGGTATGGTTTAATTTATATTTTTAAAATTCTGGTGACTGGGAAGAGAATGAACTGAAGATAGTTTAGTGAAAGTAGAGACCAGTTAAAAGCTACTTCAGTAAGCCCATGAGATGATGGCTGAGACTAGGCTGGTAGAAATGAAGATGTCAAACAGGAGATAAATTCAAATGATATTTTGGAAACCAAGAAAACTTGATGATCGCGTACATATGAGTGATAAAGAACCCAGAGGATTCAGGGATAACTCCTAGGTTCCAATTACTGAGATGGAGAAGACTGGGACAAGAAGAATATGGGAGAAAGGGTTCTAGTTTGTAAATGTTAAGTCTATTTAGATAATGTCTATTTAGATAACTGAGTGGTAATATCAAGCAGGCAACTAAATAACGTGTCTGGAGTTCAAACAAGAAGTTTAAACCAGAAATATAAATTTGAGACTTACCCACATGTACAGTGTATGTAAAACAGTAAGTTGAAGGAGACCACATGGGGAAGGAATTTAGAAAGAGAAGGAAAAAAAAACCCAGGACTAAACTCTAAGATATGCCTATACTTAGAGGCAGGAAGAGGAAAGAAGCCTCTAAAAAAGTATGACAAGAGCCCTAGGCAGTGTGGCCCTATGGTTACAGCTTCTGTCCTCACATCACGGTCGAGGGTTTGATCCATGGCCTCGGTGAGGGCAAGTGCTGGAAGCAACCAATCGATGTGTCTCTCTTACATTGATGTTTCTTTCTCTCTCCGGCCTTCCTTCTACTCTCTCTAAAAATCAATGGAGCCTTAGCTGGTTTGGATCAGTGGATAGAGCATCCATCAGCTTGCGGACCAAAGAGTCCCAGGTTCGATTCGGGCCAAGGGCACCCACCTTGGTTGCAAGCTCCTCCCTGGCCCATGCAGGAGGCAACCAATTGATGTTATTCTCTCACATCGATGTTTCTCTCTATCTTTCCCTCTCTTTTCCTCTCCCTAAAAATCACTGGAAACAAATATCCGCGGGTGAGGATTAGCACACACACAAAAAAAAGTATGACAAGGTATGAGGCAGGAGAAAAACAAGATGATCATGTGTCTCATAAGCTAAGAGAAGCAAGTGAATGGGCAGAAAACAGTTGTCAACTATACTGAAGGCTAGTACAAGATCCTATAATGTGGATTTGGCAAATGTAACTCACTGGTAACCTTAACTAGAACAATTTCAGTGGTGAGATGGTACTAGAAGCCAGTCTGGAGTCGGTTGAAGAGCAATGGAAACTGGAAAGAGTATACAAGACAACTCTTGAAAATTTGCTTAAAAGAAGATCAGCAAAATTAAGTAATAGCTAGGGGAGAAGAATGTGAAATCATGAGAGGAATTATTAGCGATTTCTACATCTGCACTAACCAGTATGGTAGCCAACAGCCACAGCCACATATGGCTATTGAACAACTGAAATGTGGCTGCCATACTGGACAGTATAGCTATAGAGCACATTTGTATACTAATAACAATGACCCAATAGAAAGGAGAAAATTTATGACGAAGACAAGAGATGGGTCCTTGAGAAGTCAAGAAAAGGAATCCAAAGCGCAAGTGGAGGAATCCACGAGCAATAAACACAAATGAAGCAAGACACAAAATTCTAGTAAGCAATGGGAACTAACACGACCTAAAACCAGAATATGTCTTAAACTTGGCTGGAATCTTAAGCATAAGACTAAATTACAGAAGGTTATAAAAGCTATGCAGTAGGGGAAGAGAAGGTAATTCATACTTATTGAGTAACTATTAACCTATAAGTGCCAGGCATTTTCTATGTAACAAATTATTTGTTATGCAAAACCACTACCATGTAAGTTTCATTTTACAAACAAGAGCACAGATGTCCTCAGGCTGGGGGGGGGGGGGGAAG
>NW_006285258.1:1233514-1234888 GCF_000327345.1 Myotis davidii
AGCAGCTTCACTGAAATCATATAGTTAATGTCAAAAGTTGGACACAGGCCAGTCTGACACACTCTAGGGTTAGAATCTTCCCACTGCATAAGGTGGGAGGTTAAGAACCACTCAATGTTTCTGTACCTGGAATAAATGACAAATGACATATCAATCTGTCACCTATCAAGTGCCAACAAGCCTGGAGGTACTAGGCCAAGAGAATAACTGTCCCCTCAAAGCTCTCAAGATAATGAAGAAACACTTATTTAATGGCTATTTTTAATTTTTTAATCCAAGTGAAAATAATTTTATTGAGACAAAAGGAAAAATATACATTCTTGTAACCGATATTATCTACTTTATTGAACAAAGGAGTATCAATCAGAAAATTGGTACTGCTTTAATAACTACTAAAATAATATTTGAGCATACTAGAAAAATAGGTAGTTAGAAACCTCCCATCTCTCCAATTTATAAATGAAGAGGGAAATTATTAAATTGAGCCTAATCAGTTATTAAATTACAGCTTAGATTATTTTAAATTTAATGTGGGTAAAGATCACCCAGATCTGTGCTGTCCAATATGGTAGCCACCAGCTATCTGCAGCTGTTTAAATATAAATTAATTACAATGAAATAAAATTAAAAATTCAGTCCCTAAGGTGCACCACCTGCAAGTCCTCAATAGTTATATGCGGCTACCTCAATGGACAGCACAGAACAGAATATTTTAATCATCACAAAAACTTCTATTGGACAGTAATTATATCCTCAATTTCCCTCTTGACTTTTTTCAGGAGGGCCCATTAAAAGGGCAACTCAAGACCTGAATTTTCCAAATCAAGTTACTAATCAGCTGAGTAACTATGTATACATCACTTCGCAGTGCTCCCAGAAATGCACATTTGAATCACCTGCAAATCTTGTTAAAATGCAGATTCTAATTCAGTAGGTCATAAAACGGGGTCAAGATTCTGCACTTCTAACAAACTCCTACCATGCTTAGATCTCTCTGCACCTTTGTTTCTTTAGCTGTCAAATGATGTGCCACGGGCAAGATAATGTCCATGACCCTTCTGTATACACTAACGTTTTATAGTTTTATGGCTGTACAGAATTAAATGCACAGAGACTTCATACTCTCTGCAGAGGTAGGCTCTTTCCTAAAGTGAATGCTAGAGTTCTAACAATTTTTGTGATACCATTGTTTTATCATGAAAAGACATAAATTTAAATGGAAAACGTTGTTTGCTATATAAACATTTGATCTCTGTACAACTTTTCAGAAATGGATTTAAAAGGCTGGCACATAGGAAAGACAAACTTTTTAAAACTATTAGAGGGGCACATTCTATTTTCTAACGATGCAGTTCACTGGGGGGGGGGGGGGGG
>NW_006285258.1:1234908-1238021 GCF_000327345.1 Myotis davidii
CAGTCTACACTGTTACCTTAAAAGCATCAGCTCCACATGAAAAACAACTCCCTGGAAAAAACCATTAACTACAATAACATTATTGTTGTTTTTGTAAAGTCTCAGTCATGGTTCTGGAGCAATAAAACTGACCTGAATCCCCTTACCACTAGCAGGCTAGAGTAATGTAACAGCTCACAAAACAAGCTGAAGGAGATGACAAGAGGCAGCCAACAATGCCGCAAAGAATTTACTTTTGAGGCATCTTCTTTCCATTTTAACAGGAGTTCATGGTTCATGTGGGACTAGGAACAAGGAACCACACAGCAGTGGTAAGGCTAACCATTTCATAAGGCAATATACCTCACTGAAAAGAGGCTAAGATATTCAGTTTGTTTATAAATTCTTAATTATGCATAATAGCTAATTACCTATGATCTTAAAAACACACACAAAGGAAGTACTTGTTCAACCTCTAAGTGATAGAATGCTTTGAAAATCTGTAATACTTTTATACTTGTATTTTTATATTCCTTTTAGTAGGAAATATATTTTAAGGTTTGAATTAAACCTTTTTAAGTTCCTCTATATAAATTATGCAATGCTCTTCCAAAATCTCTCCAAATATTTAATTCATATTAACAATACACTTCATTACTCACAAAATTCTTCAAATAAGTCATTTTGAGAAAACAGTATGCAAAAAGAAGTGAGGGAATGGGGAGTTTTTTCTTTTCATCTTTAAAACAAGCTGCCAGGCTCAATTTTTTTTTCTTCTCAATCTTATTTTAAGGCAACCTGCTAAACAGTTGCTTTTTAGAATCAGTCAAAATATCTTAATTACCAAATTTCAGTGTATGTCCTAAATTTGGAACTGTACAATCAGCTTATCTTTTTAAAAAACTGATGAAAAACAGTGCCACCCTGGCCGGTGTAGCTGTTGGATGTTGTCCCATGCACCAAAAGGTTGCCCGGTTTGATTTGGGATCAGGGCACATGCCTGGTTGCTGGCTTGATCCCCTGAGGTAGGAGGTATGCAGGAGGCAGCTGACGACCATGGATGTTTTGCTCTCACATCAATGTTTCTCTCTCCCTCTCCCTTCTTCCCTTTCTAAATAATAATAAATATATATAAAATGCCTGTAACAATACCTATCTATTTCAAGTTATCTTTGTTAAGCTGAAAGCTCATTTAGATCTGGAGAAAGCACTATGTATAATTCCATCAGAGTGGAATGCTCATGTTCAGATGCAATATTTCTGTACCTTTTCCACTTAAAACTAATTTGTAGATTTTATAAAGATAACTTTTACATTACCAATGAAAACATAAGGTTAATTTCTACCATAAAAGTACTATCTGTCCTTTGTAAATAATTCGTAACAAATCTCTCTCAATAAGAACCAAAGACCAGTTATGACCAAACATTTAATTTCAGCAACTGACCAGCAATTTTATCTTTCAATACATGTTCCAACACCTGTAGGATATATGATAACCTTTTGAAATGCAATTTAAGAAGCCATCACTTTTTTAGAGAAACTGTGGTTCCTTCTGAGAAAGAGAGAATTATAATGTGGACAGAAACATGTTAGCCTATCATTTAAAAAACTACAGAGTATTAAAAAAAAAAAAAAAGGCCACGTAGCAGCCCGTGGGCAGGATGAGTCATCACCCAACTCAAAACTTGCAGCACTTCAAGCTTCCTCCTACCCGACCCCATCCCCTTCAGCAATGTACCCTGAGTCAGCAAACCTTTCCATTTTGTCAGTTACGAATTTCCACGAAGCTTAAATGAACTTATGCAAAACACTGCAACACATTTGGGACTAAGACTTGTCACTGGAACATGTGCTTTTTCTACTGCAAAATTAACTGATCTTCAAATCAATCTTCTCTAGATTCTTAATTTACAGAAGTAATCAAACACTAATCCTCTTTTGTAAATAAGTGACCTTCAAACTATGGTGATATGTAAAGGTTTTTATAAACAATTCTCCATTTCCCAGAAGGTTGTTTTTTTCCTTTTAATCTGAATAGTAATTTCTAGATGATAAAAACATGTCCTGCTCAAATCTGGCATTTCCTGGATGACAGCAATTACTGAATTTAGGACACCAGTAAGCCATTTTACAAGTTTCACAGGCAATACTCTTAAGTGATGTAACATGCATGTGTGTGAAAGGACTTTACACACCTTGGCACATAGCAAGCCTTCCATAAACATGTTTGAACAACTACTCGCTAAAGACATGCAAAGTTTCTTCCACCCAATAAAACACTATTTTTCAAACGTCAAAAAAAAATCTGACGTTTCTAAGAGAAACTCTAGAGGCAATTCCCTCTTTGGACTCTACATTCATCTAGTGACTAGGATTCCTAGTCAGGTTACTCTTTCCAGCTCCGTTTCCCAACGTGGAAACGAGAGGCTATGTCCAACCAGAACTTTAAAATATAACAAGGCAGGAAGAATCGAGCAATCAGAAAATTACTCTGAAGCTGTTTGCGCTCCATTTTGTCCCGTTAATTTTTTTCTCAGCACATCATCTTGTATGCGTAAAAGAAAAAAAAAGTTAATACTGAGACTGACTGTTAAGGGCATTTGTAGCACTGAAGGGAAAAAAAAAACCACACGACTTTTGCTGCAAACCCAGTAGGCTTCCAATTCCACATCACCAGTCCCCTTCTCTGGACTTTTCCCAATGAGCAAGCAAGAGAAAAACCAGGAAAGGAATAAAAAAAGATCCTGCTTCCCGGAGCTCCCACCTACCACCTGCCCCAGTTGAGTCTTCCTTACAAAACTAGGAACAAAGGAGGCCAAAACACCTTTCCTTTTCCGCGCACCTCATCGAGTCAAATGGCAACGCGGGGCGCAGGCCCCCGGTAGTGCACTGACAAAACCCGTTTCCACGGGGGTCCTTTCCCGGCCCCCCGCTCCCCGGCCCGTCCCGGGCGCGATCAAGGCCAGGCTGCAGGAGGAAAAGGGGGATTCCGACTCACGAGTTTGCTGCGTCTCCTGTACGGCCAGACTCAAAACTTAGGCAGAGGACTCACGGCTCTGCGGCGAGCCGGGGAGGTGTGCGCCGGCGAGGGTGCGCGCTGCGCCTTAGCCGAGGCCGCCGGAGACTTTGCC
>NW_006285258.1:1238716-1242504 GCF_000327345.1 Myotis davidii
CGAAGTGCCAAACTCCTGAGGCCCGTTTACTGCGCAGCTACTACATGCAGGGCCCTGGGCAACCAGCAGGAGCAGGCCTTGGTCCCTGTCCCCAGGATTGGCCGGGAGCAGGGCTGGACCTGAAGATGGTGCACTAGAAGACGAGAGCCCACTTACAGGGCCAGCCTGTTAGAGGGCCACTGCTCAGAAGGCCATTAATTCTGCCTGAGGGATGGAGAAAGACTTCTGAGTGAGGTCCCCAGGGTGACCTTCACCTCTATCAGAAGGCACTGATTTAACTTGAGGAGGTGAGGGGGAGGGTGCTCCCGCAATGGACCAGTGTGAGCAAATGCTGGGAGCAGGAGAGCCCTGGCGGGGGGGGGGGGCGGTTTGCAGCAACTAGGTCAGTGGTTCTCAACCTTCCTAATGCCGCGACCCTTTAATACAGTTCCTCATGTTGTGGTGACCCCCAACCATAAAATTATTTTCGTTGCTACTTCATAAGTAATTTTGCTACTGTTATGAATCGTAATGTAAATACCTGATATGCAGGATGTATTTTCATAGTTACAAATTGAACATAATTAAAGCACAGTGATTAATCACAAAAACAATATGTAAGTATATATGTGTTTTCTGATGGTCTTAGGCGACCCCTGTGAAAGGGTCGTTCAACCCCCAAAGGGGTCGTGACCCACAGGTTGAGAATCGCTGGTTTAGGCCAATATGACAGAAGAGCTGAAGTGGAGAGGAATACATACTGGGAGATTATGGGAAATACGGACTGGTGCTTAATGGGCCCGCTTGGCTGAAATGCAAACGTATTTTATCGTGGCTTATTGAGTCCAAGGAATCTTGCCAGGGTTTATGTGAAATTTATGTAGGGACACAGGTCAACATATTTTTTCAGTGACTTAATCACCATTCCTGAATGAGAACCAAAAGTTTGGCAGCGCGTGTCCATTATTATGACCATCTTCAAGCTTCAAGCGTGAGGCAAAGACCACTTCAAAGATTCTATTGTGTCTTGAAGTTAAATGGTTGGGATGGGGTTTAAATGCTTTGTATTTTTTATATTTCAAACACTACCATCTGAGAACCAGGTGTGAAGAGGAGATGGTGAGTAAAACCGGGAGGCAGGGGAGGCTTGTTCCAACCGCAGGATTCTGAATTTGTAGATGCAGCCTCTCTCTCTGCCACAAGAGCTCCCCACCTGCATCCCTTACTGCCCCTGCTCCCCGCAGATTCCTAAGACACCTTTCCTCCCTCACCCATCAGTGTTGGATTACCAGGAGGCAGCGAGGAGGAGAGTAAGTAACCAGCACAGTGCCTTTCCTCAGGGAGCTTAAGATGCAAGATCAGCTCCTGACTTCCAACAGAGATCCCCCAAATAACCTGTGGATGAAGCAAAGCCAAGTGTATTGCTTACAGCAGTAAGAGAGACCACTACGTTGACAGTCTTAGTAGTGTCTCAAAGAGGGAGGTCAAGAGTAGGGTAGTTTGAAGATTTGGTGGATCTGGTTTAAGATAGGTCGTTCTGGCCCTAACCGGTTTGGCTCATGGGATGGAGCGTTGGCCTGTGGACTGAAGGTTCCCGGGTTCGCTTCCGGTCAAGGGCATGTACCTTGGTTGCAGGCACATCCCCAGTGGGAGGTGTGCAGGAGGCAGCTGGTCGATGTTTCTCTCTCATCAATGTTTCCAACTCTCTATCCCTCTCCCGTCCTCTCTGTAAAAAATCAATAAAATATATATTTTTTAAAAAAGATAGGTTGTTCCGTGAAAGAGCACGGCTAAATTTGTTCAGGATGACTGTACACAGGGAGGGGAGAGTCTTGAAGCAAGCCTAGAAGAGTAAACAGTTGTCTGATAAACCCAATCGCTTCATCTTCAGGAGGGGACTATTTACCCTGATGTAGGCGAGATCAGTCAATAGCCTGTTCAGAAAAATGGACTTTGAGGAAGTTCCTGAAACTGCAATTAAGTTATTTGCAACTCCTTCTTGAGCAAGACTTTCTTGAAATTAAAGTCATGTTTATGCAGACGGTTGCGTTGTAAAGTATTAGTTTTTAATCCTATTGTGTGGCTGTAAATAGTTTCAGTTCTCGGCAATTTCCCATAACTTCATTGGTGAATAATGAATTCATTTTGGTGGATTATAACCTGCCTTTTCTTCTTAATGAGATAGAGCCAAAAAAACTAGAGCCCATTGCATCTCCCATAACAAAGGGTATATACTGTTTTGCAGAACTTTTGTTTCAATCATGTACCATATTTCAATAACTCTACAATGTCATCAATTGTGATATGCCATTATTTTATGTACTATTCAGAAAGTGAAAATTCTACCAAAATATGATAGCCTATTGCTACATCCTAATTTCAGATTTATTAAAATTGAGAAAGTATTTCTTAAAATTAATGAAATATAAGGGATATATAAGTGTGCCAATTGTATCACAACGTAAAATCTATTTCTATTTATTGCTGATTATTGCTGTGAACTATGCTATTGTTAAAAGTGTTTGAAAGCCCTGTTTTAGTGGAAGAATGCAGGAGAGGAACAGGTAAGTACACCATAAGGCAGCTGGAGACGAGTGCTTCCTGAGCAGAGATGCAAATTACTTGTCTTGTTGGAAGGAACAATTGATGACTATGGGAGACTTCAGGAAAGGTTAGTTTGCAAGAGAGAATATTTGAGCTGGGCTTGAGTCCATCAGGAAAAAGACATTGCTGAATGAGAGGGCAGAATGTACAAAAGCATGAATGTACAGGGCACACTATGGAAACTGGGACAAGTCCGACAGGCCTGGGAAAATGAAGACAAGTTAGCATCATATTGAGAAGGCCTTGATTGGATGCCAGAACTTTGGATTTATGCTAACGGTAGTAGGAGAGGAATTTAGATGACGCACTAGTTTTTTAGAACAATAATTCTGGCATGAATGGGAAGGATAGACTAGTTGAGCAAGAGATTGGGGACAGGGAGAGAGTAAGAATTCATTATTTTTTCTACCCTGCATCCAGTTTACTTTACTCTGGTAACAATACTTTGATGTCCTCTAAGGAACCACCCTTTCCTGTTTACAGTAGTCCCTCCTTATCCACGGTTTCACTTTCCATGGTTTCAGTTACCTGTGGTCAGCCACGGTCCGAAAATATTAAATGGAAAATTCCAGAAATAAGCATTCGTAAGTTTTAAACTGTGCGTTGTTCTGAGTAGCATAGTGAAATCTCTAGCCGTCCGGCTCCATCCTGCCTGTGATGTGAATCATCACTTTGTCCAGCATATGAGTGCTGTATATGCTACCAACTACCCACGCTTTAGTCTCTTAGTAACCATCTAGGTTATGAGATGGACTATTTAGGTATCACAGTGCTTATTTTATTTTACTTTTTGAAATATATTTTTATTGATTTCAGAGAGGTAGGGAGTGGGGAAAAGAGATAGAAACATCAGTGATAAAAGGGAATCATTGATCAGCTGCCTCCTGCACACCCGCTACTGGGGATTGAGCCCGAAAACCAGGCCCTTGACTGGAATCGAATCTGAGACCCTTCAGTATGCAGGCCAGAGTTTTATCCACTGAGCCAAACTAGCTAGGGCTCACAGTGCTTATTTTACATAAAAATGGCCCAAAAGCCATTTACATAACGTTTATTGCAGTGTATTGTTAAGATTGTTCTATTTTTTATTACCATTAATCTCTTACTGTACCTGATTTATAAATTAAACTATCATAGTATGTATGTATCAGAAAAACAGTATATATATGGAGATATGGTTATATATATATACTCCAGATATATAT
>NW_006285258.1:1242514-1244611 GCF_000327345.1 Myotis davidii
CGGGGGGCGGGTCTTGGACCGTATCCCCTGTGGGTAAGAAGGGACTACTTTATGAGCTACAAAATTGGAATTGTGTCTTTTGGGTGATTTCACATAGGAGTTAAATGCTATTATATTTGTATTTCACACTAGTATTGTACAATATAAAATGTAATTAAAAATTCATGCTAATTTAAGTATTTATGTTTTCCTTACTTTAAATATTTAATAGTTGTAATAGTTAACTATCCATCTAAATTTATAATACCATGCCACATCAAGAGAGAGAAACCAGAAGAAAGGGGGGGAAAGCTTTATATTTTAATGATTTAGCTGCATCATTTCCTACTTTTTGAACAAGGGGCCCCAGAAGTAATTTAGCTGGCTTTGAACCCCCCACCCCCACACACACACACACACACTTCTGCCTCCAAAAGAGTCCCAACAGCCCTACTCTGAAGACGGTGGAGTCAGGGAAGACTTCCCACCTACCCTCAGTCCCCCTCACTGACAAGGTTAGGGTAGGAGACGTTAGAGAATGAATATATCTCTGCCCTGTGAATAAGGCATCCAAGGCCACAGCTCCCAGCTACCACACCCAAGAGCTGCATTTCCTATAGTAAATACACAGGAGGTAGGAAGTGGGGGAGGAAGGAAGACCTTGTTCCGCACATTTTCCCATAGAAACAGTGTTGTGGGGTCACAGCTCTGATCCTCTCCGTCAGTCTGCATGTGGGCTAAATGGGCTTCTAACAGTTGGCCTGAAACCTAACTAGCACTTGTCACATTATTTCTCTGGGGAAAATGTATTTTCAGTTTCAGACAACCAAGCTAAAAATCAACTTTTGAGAACATAACTTAGTCATACAGGGACTCTATACCTTCGTAGCTCAAATAGCTGAGACCATTGAGAAGAATGGCATCTGTAAGACCCACGTAAACAACTAAATGTAATTGAGGAGTTATTAAAAGTTATAACTTGTCCAGCTGCTGCGGCTCAGTGGTTGAGCATTGACCTATGAACCAGGAAGTCACAGTTCCATTTCCAATCAGGGCACTGGCCGGGGTTGCAGCTCGATCCCCAGTAGACGGCATGCGGGAGGCAGCCGATCAATGATTCTCTCAGCATTGATGTTTCTATCTCTATCCCTCTCCCTTCCTCTCAGAAATCAATAAAAATATATTTTTAAAAATACTGGGTCATTAATTTTTTTTTTAAGTTATAACTTCACTTTATCCTTTGAGTGGTAGGACGAGTCCAGTCCTTCAGATTTACGGTTTGAAGAACTTGATTGCAGGTTCACCAGGGTTGATTGGTCTCTGGCAACCAACACCCACCAACCAAACCCCAGAAACTGCACTGTAAGCCAGATCCTAATCCATTAAGAACACAAGAAAAGCTGTGCTGAATTGGGCTGAAGATTTATCTAGTCTGGTCTTCTCTGACAATGATTGTGAACTTAATGTTTTACTCATTGTAAGCTCTAATGTTGAGCACCGTGCCTGAATATTATGTTCATTCAATAAATGTTTGTTGAAAATGAAGTGTTTTTCTCTGAGAGAACAATAATAAAGTTTACATTGATTTAAAAAAAATGAAGTGTTTTGCAATTGCAATTGCCCTCTATGACATAAACTTCAGAAAGGTAAGGATTTTCTCCAAATGTTTCCCTTTCTGAAATGTATATTTTTAAAGCAACTTTCTCCTGAGGTTATTGTAGTTGCCCTTTTCCATGACCTAGAGTATCTACTAGACTTTTTTTAGGGGTTTGCTGCATAATTATATGAATGACTAGAGGCCCAGTGCTCGAAATTCTTGCACTGGGGGGGGCGTCCCTCAGCCCGGCCTACGCCCTCTCGCAGTTCAGGAGCCTGCGGGGAATGTCCAACTGCCGCAGAGTGCTGTGCTTGCCAGCAGTGAGCCTAGCTCTGGGCTTCTGGTTGAGTGGCACTCCCCCTGTGGGAGCACACTGACCACCAGAGGGCAGCTACTACATTGAGTGTCTGCCCCCTGGTGGTCAGTGCGCGTCATAGTGACTGGTCTTGCCTCCATTCAGTCAATTTGCATATTAGCCTTTTATTATATGGATTCCAGGTACAACTTCATTACTGGTTTGT
>NW_006285258.1:1244709-1245060 GCF_000327345.1 Myotis davidii
GTATATTTTTATTGATTTCAGAGAGGAAGAGAGAGAGGGAGAGAGAGATAGAAACATCAATGATGAGAAAGAATCACAGATTGGCTGCCTCCTGCACGTCTCCCACTGGGGATTAAGTGTGCAACTGGGCATGTGCCCTTGACCAGAACCGAACCTGGGACCCTTTAGTCCACAGGCTGATACTCTATCCACTGGGCCAAACCCGGTAGGGCAAAAAGCTTTCAGTTTTGTTTTCCATTTTCTTGGCAATGAGGCCTAGCATTTTATTGTTATATTAGAGTCCCTGTGCACGAAATTCATGCAGTGGGGTGGGGTGTATCTCAGCCCAGCCTGCACCTTCTCCAATCTGGG
>NW_006285258.1:1249924-1250355 GCF_000327345.1 Myotis davidii
GCGGCCCGCAGCCCGGCCTACGCCCTCTCGCAGTTCAGGAGCCTGCGGGGAATGTCCAACTGCCGCAGAGTGCTGTGCTTGCCAGCAGTGAGCCTAGCTCTGGGCTTCTGGTTGAGTGGCACTCCCCCTGTGGGAGCACACTGACCACCAGAGGGCAGCTACTACATTGAGTGTCTGCCCCCTGGTGGTCAGTGCGCGTCATAGTGACTGGTCTTGCCTCCATTCAGTCAATTTGCATATTAGCCTTTTATTATATGGATTCCAGGTACAACTTCATTACTGGTTTGTTGAATATAGGACAAAATAATTTTGTCAAAAGCATTCAGGTTTTTTTGTTGTTTTTTGTGTTTTTTTAAAATATATTTTTATTGAATTGAGAGGAAGGGAGAGGGAGAGAGAGATAGGAACATTGATGGTGAGAAAGAATCACT
>NW_006285258.1:1250803-1260975 GCF_000327345.1 Myotis davidii
CAATCGATGCCTTACTGCTCCCCTGCCAGACCGGTCAACCCCAACTGCCCTCCCCTGCTAGCCGGGTCGCCCCCAACTGCCCTCCCCTGTTGGCCATCTTGTGGCCATCTTGTGACCACATGAGGGCAGCCATCTTGTGTGAGGGTGTGACAGTCAATTTGCATATCACCTCTTTATTATATAGGACTAGAGGCCCGGTGCATGAAATTTGTGCACTCCAGTGGATCCCTCAGCCCAGCCTGTGCCCTCTCGCAGTCCGGTAGCCCTTGGGGGATATCCGCCTGCTGGCTTAGGATTGGGCCTAAACTGGCAGTCAAACATCCCTCTTGCAGTCCAGGCCTCTCGCAATCCGGGACCTCTTGCTCCTTACCACCTGCCTGCAGTGGAGGTGGGAGAGGCTCTCGCCACTGCCGCTGTGCTCACCAGCCGTGAGCCAGGCTTCTGGCTGAGCAGCACTCCCCTGTGGGAGCGCACTGACCATGGGGGGCAACGCCTGCGTTGAGCATCTGCCCCCTGGGGGTCAGTGTGCATCATAGCGACCAGTCGTTCTGCCATTCAGTCAATTTGCATATTACCCTTTTATTATATAGGATGCCTTTAGGAAACAAAAATAACTCCTGGTTCTCTTTCTTGGAATAAAATATAGCTCCAAGCTCATCTTCCTCTAAGTGTACTTCAGACTAACAATCCTAAATGCATTATCCAAAATCAGTGCAGAATGAAACTCATTTGCCACACTTAGTTCATAACTTTGTGCAATTCTCTTTTCTTCCATTTAGATCCATCTGCTTTGTGTTTACTACTGTGGAGAGCTTAAGGACATCTCAGCCCAGTGACTTTTCTTCTATGAGCCCACTTTCAGACAGTCCATGGAAGTTTTAAATAAGACAAGTCCCCCAGCAGTAACCCTTGAGGGCTCCACTCTGAAATAGAAAGAATCCATGTGGTATTCTGGCACCAACAGTAGTCAGCTGATTTGGGGACTGCCCCAATTCTGCCACTTAGTCGTTAGACGCTAGGCAAGTCATTTAATCTTATCTTTAAATGGTATAAATAACACCTGCCTCACCCCCCTTGAAGGATCGTTCCAAGGATTACATGAGATAATGTGTGTGAAAACACTCTGAAAATGCTAACACCGCACTGTATAAATAAGGGGTGTTATTAATATCTGCGTACAGAAGCTTGCCTGTTTAAACCATGGTTTCCTGAAGGTAAGTCAGCTCTCTCTTCTTTCATTCAATTCATCCAGAATTTTCTCCCTACTTTTAAAAATATAAACATATATATTTTTAATTGATTTCAGAGAGGAAGGAAGAGGGAGAGAGATAAACACATCAATGATGAGAATCATTGATCCTCTGCCTCCTGTACGCCCCCTGCTGGGGATCAAGCCTGTAACCCAGCCATGTGTCCTGATGGAATCTCGACCTCCTGGTTCATAGGTCGAGACTCAACCACTGAGTCACGCCAGCTGGGCTCGTCCCACTTTCTTGGTAACTTAGTTGGGTAGAGCTTTTATTTCAATGTTTAAGGATGTAAATTGCTACAAACTTTAAAAAGTGTAGTATTCCCTGATTCCATGCTTATTTATCAAAGAAATGTGGTCAAATACTGAAGCAGGAGACATGTTCAAACAAGTTACTGAAAAGGTAGAAGGCCTGCATCTCCCCCAGAAAGCAGGAGTGACACCCTGGTCGGGTGCTCAGTGGTTACAGTGTCGGCCACACGTGAAGGGTGAAGGGTTGGATTCCCAGTCAAGAGCATGTGCCCGGGTTTCGGATTGATTCCCCACCCCTAGTCTGAGTGTGTGCCTGCAGGAGGCAACCAGGTGATGTCTCTCACATCGATGCTTCTCGCTCTCTTTCCCGCCCTCCCTCTCTTTCTCTATCCCTTCCACTCTCTGAAAAACAATGGGAAAAAATATCCTCTGGTGAGGGTTAACAACAAAAAAAGGAAGAAAACAGGAGTCGCTTCTACTCTCAGACAAGGAGAGACAAAAGGGGCAGGCCAGAAGCAGGCACAGCTGAGGAGACAGCGAGACGGGGATGAGGAGTAACGGGATATAACCTCTCAGATCTTAGCCATCAGGATTACAATAAATAGATTTACTTACATAACAGCAGCTTAAGGCATTCTCCTTTCATTTAGCCTGTGGTCCATTCATCAAAGGAAAACTGCTTCCATTTTTACAAGCCTCTGGTGAAGGTTTATAGATACTGTTCCAAAAGAAAAATAAGATGCAAACGATTCTTGGGAAAGAAGTAGAAAGATATTTTAAAAAACTGATTTAGCTGTACAGCAGGTTATGAAGGAGGGAAAAGAGATTAAAATGGTTCTTTCCCTCCTCCTTCTATGACTCAGATTAAACCTAAAAATAATCTTCATCCCAGTACGGGGAAGCTGAACAAAGACATCTCCACACGGCAACTTCCATGACGGCCTTGGAAAGGAAGGGAACAAGAGGCAGGAGCGGGTAGGAAATAACTGTTAAAGATAATCTGGGCCCAGCTGGTGTGGCTCAGGGGTTGAGCATCGACCTATGAACCAGGAGGTCACGGTTCGATTCCCGGTCAGGGCACATGCCCGGGTTGCGGGCTCGATCCCCAGTAGGGGTGTGCAAGAGGCAGCAATCAATTATTCTCATCATTGATGTTTGTATTTCTCTCTTCCTCTCTCTGAAATGAATAAAAATATTTTTAAAAAAATATTCTTAAAAAAAATAAAAACATATTTAAACAAATAATTTTTAAGATAATCTGGAAGACCTTACCTACTCAGAGGTGGTGAGGTGAACTTGAAGGGCAGTCCAGCTGTGATGAAATAGGCGTTCTCTTTTCTTGTCCTGCTCTGAGGTATGTTGCACCAGCAAGGATGAAGCCTCAACTTGCCTTTCCAGTCTTATCTCCTATTAACTCTCCTGGTGATCCATATTTTACTCATTCAAATGAATTTTTGTCTTTCGACATCATATTCCTTTCTTCATAGCAGCAACAGAATACTGTTTTGGGTGTTTCCTTAGTCACAATTTAAGTATGTTCATTTAAAACAACAGGTACTTCTTTTGAAAGTATTTTAAACTTACAGAAAAATTGCACACATCGCATAGTGAACTTTTTTATTTTTACCTGAAAAATTTTAGAATACACATTGATAACATGATACCTATGGTGGACATTGAGATGCATTGACCAGCTGCCCTTTAAAGAAGGATTTATTGTCCTGCTATGGGGACTGCGGTCAGCACACAGCTGTCAGCTCCCTCATGGTTTCCCTCTTTGCCTCATCTGCAGAGAGCCACCTTGCCCAAGGAGATGCCCCTTTTCCAAAACCAATGACTGATCAAGGCAAGGTTAGAAAGGCCTGGCTATTCCAGCCCTGTGCAGGACAACTTCCCTGGGCCATTCTCACGCAAGAGCTCTCATTGTGGTTAGCCGAGGCTATCAGCCTGTCTCTCAGGTCAACTTCTTCTGCCCAATCCTCTTTCTTTCCCCACCCATCCACCGATATTGATCCCCAAAGCTCTACCAAATAATTATCCTGAACACAAAATCTATCTTAGGAGTCTGCTTCTTGGGAAACCCAAACTGCCTGCATTGGAACCAGGAGAGGTCCGAGGGAGCAGTCGATAAGATGGGGTTTTTTGAGCTGGATCGCTTACCGGTGATAGATGGAGCACAGGTAGCCCCTTTCACAAAGTGGCAGTCAGTTATGAAAACTTTCACCAGTGGTGAATTGAGATAGTTCACTAATAAAAGAATGTATTAACGGGAACAACATATGAGAGAAATAGTAACTATAGCAACCATGGGATTGGATGATTATTGCTTAGCTCTCTTGAAACTCTAGGAAAAGAAAACAAAAAGCTGAGAGAATAACAAGCAGCATCTGAAAACCAAGTGTGAAAACTAGAGGGTCTCTGGTAGCATGTAAAGAGGCTTTCATAACCTGCAGTTATGGGCAGAGAAAATGGAACTAAATATTTAATGTGTAAATTGTTGAAAAAGTTCAACATAAAGTTACTTTTGACCAGCAATTTCACTCCTAAGTTATATACCCAAGAGAAATAAAAACATGTCCACACAAAAATTTGTACACAAATATTTATAGCAGCAGTATTCATAATAGCCAAAAAGTGGAACAACCCAAAATATCCATCAGCTGATAATTGGTAAATGCAATATACTAAATCCATACAATGAAATACTATTCAGGTATAAAAAAAGAATGAGACTGACACATGCTACAACATAGATGAACCTTGAAAATGATGCTAATTGAAAGAATCTATATATATAAAAGGCTAATATGCTAAGTGTCCAACCACCTGACCAGTTGCTATGATGTGCACTGACCACCAGGGAGCAGACACTCAAGGCAGGAGGTGCCATGATGCGCACTGGCCATTTACAGAGAAATGGCACCACACCGCAGACCTGGCGCCCACAAAGCAACACTCAGCTTCCCCCAAGTGGGACACAGGCCCTGCCACCACCCTGGAGTGACACCCCACCAAATCGCAGCTGATGCTGCCAAGACCCCATGGTGCAAAATGTAGTCCACAGCTCAGCCCAGCCCGGAAACAGTGGCTGTGGGCGCAGCATGATGATGTCACATAGCAACGCCCGGCTTCCTCTCCCAAGTGATTAGCCTTCTTGCAGTTTCTTCAGCCCAGGAACATGACTTGCTTTATAGCTAGGTGGAAACATTTTACACTGTAACCAAATGTCTGTGAAGCGTTTTCCTGTGGCAGTTAAATATTTTACCCTTTGTTCTCCCTGCATGATCTATAATAATAATCTATTTTGTGTTGATACTTACTGCTGTGTTGCTGACAATTACCTGAAAGAGAAGTTGGGGTGCTTCACTGGGCTGGAAAAAGTTTAGCTAAATAAGAAAGCAGGCCTAATTAAGCAAGTTTATTCTATATATATAAAGCTATCGCTGGCACCAATTGCACACATGTGTTTTGATCTGTCATTGTTGATTGTGAATTTGGATGACACTTCTATTATAGAGAAAGGGCGAATAGCGATATTAAAATATTTCTTCTAATTAATTTCCTTTCAATGTGCATGAATTCATGCACTGTGCCACTAGTGAAGTCATAAAAGACCACATAATGTATGATTCCATTTATATGATATGTCCAGCATAGGCAAATCTATGGAGACATACAGTAAATCAGTCGTTTCCAGGGCTGTTGGTATGGGAGTATGAGGAGTGACTGCTAAATGGCACAGGGTTACATTTTGGGTTGATGACAATATTCTGAAATAGACTCTGAGGATGGTTGCAGGACAATGTGAACATACTAAAAACCACTGGGTTTTACATTTCAAAGTGGTGAATTTTATGTATGTGAACTCTATCTCAATTTTTATAAAAGGACTCAGAGCAGTGGGCATGCTAGTGTGTATTGTGTAAAGCCAGAAAAACCATCAGATGACTATTCCACAGGAAGACTTGAAGGTCATACCATCCACCAGAGCAATAAAGAATGTGTTGGTGAAAGGGCACCTGTATCGCTATGAAGCTCAGTGGTGGCTCTCTTGCAGGCTGGACTTGTGGTAGAAAATGCTGCTATAAAACTAAGCTGCTGTTATCAATGGAAGTGATACAACTCAAAAATAATTGAGTCACCGCCGAAACCGGTTTGGCTCAGTGGATAGAGCGTCGGCCTGCGGACTGAAAGGTCCCAGGTTCGATTCCGGTCAAGGGCATGTATCTGGGTTGCGGGCACATCCCCAGTGGGGGATGTGCAGGAGGCGGCTGATCGATGTCTCTCTCTCATTGATGTTTCTAACTCTCTATCTCTCTCCCTTCCTCTCTGTAAAAAATCAATAAAATATATTTTTAAAAAAATAATAATTGAGTCACATAGCATCACGCACCTATAAGAAACCATGTGGACATAAGTATGATAATGAGTGGCAAGACCAAAGTGACAACCAGAGGCACCTGGCCTGCAGAGAGGTATGGAGATAGTTAATAAAACATGGTGTCATGATGAAAAATAGATGGACAGCCAATAAAGGTACTGCTCAGTCTGTACAAGAAAAAGAAAACAAGTAGGTGAAGAGAATGGAACTATTTGGGAGCAAAGTTTTTGTGTATCTTTAAAAATAAGTTGGTATTAATCTGAACTAGATTGTTATGAATTAAGATTTAATTCATATATATCTAAAAGTCTAATATGCTGATTGCCCAACCGAGCTGTGGACCGACCAGTCTCTATGATGCGCACTGACCATGAGGGGGCAGATGCTCCAACTGGTAGGTTAGCTTGCTGCTGGGGTCCAGCCGATCGGAACTGGGTGAGACGGGGCTGGACACATCCTGCACATATCTTATTTTGAAGTAAAAAAACAAATGTTTTCGGCAGGCAGCATGTGGCCCGCGGGCCGTAGTTTGAGGACCCCTGACTACTGCAACCCTGGCATGTGCCCTGATCCAACAGACCATTGGAACGTCTTGCTGAAGGCGCAGCTGCAATGTAGCTCAAATACAGTGCTCTGTGAATGCCATCTTCCAGGTTCCATTAAACATGTCGAATCACAGATCTTTATATGGTTCAGTGTCCCCAACAGGAAGAATACAGGGGTGGGCAAAAGTAGGCATACAATTATTTGTATGGAAAATAATACAATAATTAATAAATAATAAGACAAGAATAAACTCTGTTTCGCATACTCACCACTGAGTAAGCCTACTTTTGCCCATCCCTGTACATAGGTCTGAGAAGCAAAATATGGAAGTAGGAGTGGTCCTGCTTATCATCACTCCCAATGACCCCTTAGGGAATGTGTGCTTCCTGTTCCTGCTATTCAGGACTCTGCAGGGTTAGAGGACCTGGTTTCTAAAAAGGGAATATTACCACAAGAGGATACAGCAAAAGTCCCTTTGAGTTACTAGTTAAAACTACTGCCTGGGTATTTTAAACTCCTAGTGTCCAGGGATAAGTGGACCAAAAGTAGAGGAACAGCTTGGTGGGAGATTAAGCCTAATCGCAGGGAGTTAGGTCTGCTGTTGTACACTAAGAATGTTTTAGCACCCAATCTACTTGGATACTTCTTATTATTCCCTTGCCCTGTTGCAATGGTAAATGAGTAATGGAGCAAGGACATGGCAACTAGGAACTCACACCTCTTTGGGATGGGAATCTACATTATGCACCCAGGTAAGTCACCAAGAGAAGTGTGGCTGAGAAGGAGAGAGAAATTTAGAAAGGATGGTTGAAGAGGGAGGCTGTAAGTTTTAACTGCAGCTCTAAGACCAGCTGCAGCAATGAAGGCGTCTCTTCTATTTTTTTAACTATCTTAATTAAATTCAAAGAGGAAAGGAGAGGGGGAGAAAGAGATAGGAACATCAAAGATGAGAGAGAATCATCTATTGGCTGCATCCTGCATGCTTCCCACAACCCAGGCATGCGCCCCAACGGAGGAATCGATCTGTGACCTCCTGGTTCATAGGTCCACGCCCAACCACTGAGCAACACCGGCCAGGCAGGTCTTCTAAGTTTCCCCAGAAGAGTCTCATCGGAAACATGGAGAAGCTATTCCTCAACATATATGAAGAAGTGGATCTGAGAGCAGCACAGAGAATGAACATGGAGATGAGTCACTGAAATCTCCCTTTGCAAAAGGACTTCTCGTCCCAGCTACTTGAAATAATGTCTGGCAGACAGCCTTCAGTTTTCAGCTCCTACAGCTGCAGAGAGCTGCCTCCTCAAAGCTCACACCTTTTAGGGCACAGCCCTCATCCAGTGACTAATCAAGGCCTGGTTTTAAAGCCCAGACTTTTCAACCTGGTTTGGGACAGTGCTGACGGGCCATTTCAGCTCCAGAGCTCCCCTTGGGGTCCGTTGAGGTTGCTGGGCCTTCCTCACAGCTTGCTTTTCTGTCTGCTTAGGCCTGCGTCCTTCTCTTCCCTACCGCAGGTGTTGATCTCAAAGGCACTCCCTAACAAGCATCCCGGACACCAAATTCTGACTCAGAGGCTTCTTCCTGCAGAGCCTAACCTGTGAACATGCCCCATCACCCCAAATACTGGTAGTGTGTGTTTCTTACTAATGAGAGCTTTCATCTACATAACCCCGGTACAACTATCAAAATCAGGAATTTAACATTGATATGTGAATGTCTAATCCTCAGACCCCATTCAAATTTTGCCAATTATATTCTTCTTACAGTAAAAGGATCCTGACCAGAAATTATGCATTGCTTTTGGTTGTGTCTTCTTCAGTCTTGAACAGTTCCCTAATCTTTACTTTTATGATCTGGACTCTCTTTCAGATGACAGGCCACTTATTTTTGTAGAATGTCCCTCAATTTGGGTTTGTCTAAGGCTTTTTCATGATCAGGTTCAGGTTATGCATCTTTGACAGAACTATCAGAGGAGTGATGCAGTGTGCTCATTGCATCCCATCAGGTGGCAAATGACTGGTGCCGTTAACTTGATTAAGGTGGTGTCTGCCAGGCTTTGCCACTCTAAAGTTACTCTTTTTCCCCATTGTAATTATTATTATTTTTTTAAAATATATTTCATTGATTTTTTACAGAGAGGAAGGGAGAGAGATAGAGAGCCAGAAACATCAATGAGAGAAGAACATCGACCAGCTGCCTCCTGCACATCTCCCACTGGGGATGTGCCCGCAACCCAGGCACATGCCCCTGACCGGAATCGAACCCGGGACCCTTCAGTCTGCAGGCCGACACTCTATCCACTGAGCCAAACCGGTTTTGGCAATTTTTGTTGAGGAAATACTTGAAGGCTATCCCATTCTTCACCAAACTTCCTATTTCATTTATTTATATCCATATTGGGTAAGGAATTCTAATTTTATTCAATCCATTACTGTAATTATTTTGACAGTCTGTTCCATGTTTGATCAGTGGAAGCCCCTTTAAATTGGCTTATTTTATAAAAAATATATTTTTATTTATTTCAGAGAGGAAGGGAGAGGGAGAGATAGAAACATCAATGATGACAGAGAATCATTGATAGGCTGCCTCCGGCATACCCCTCACTGGGGATCAAGCCTGCAATTGGGCATGTGCCCTGACCAGGAATCGAACCATGACCTCCTGGTTCATAGGTTGATGCTCAATAACCAAGCCAAGCCAGCCAAGCCAAATTGGCTTCTTTATCCTCCTGCCATGTCTCCATCATTCTTTTTGTATTTTCTGGCTTGTTCCAAGGTAGCCCAAGGTTATTTTGTACTTTCCCTGCCCCAGTCCTGGAATCAGCCATTTCTCCAAGGAGCTCTTGTTCCTTTTGGTGGAGAATGGCATTTAGAAACTAAGATCTCGGTCTTAGGTGTTCTCATTGCTACTGAGGTGTCACTGTTCTCAGGCTTTCACAGTGAACAGAGCTAGTGATGATCCTATATAATAAAAGCCTAATATGCTAAGTGTCCGGTCATCCATTTGGCCATTCAACCATTCAAAGTGTAATATGCTAATGATGTGCTAAGGCTGCTCAACTGCTCACTATGATGTGCACTGACCACCAGGGTGTAGACACTCTGACCTGTAGGTTAGCTTGCTGCTGGGGTCCGGATGATCAGGACTGGGCAAGATGAGCCAGACATACCCTGGAGCCCTCATGCGGTCCCTCCCTGGCTGGCCAACCTTCCGCATCCCTCCCCGGCCCTGATCGTGCAGCAGTGGGCTCCCTCGACCTGGCCTGTGCCCTCTCACAATCTGGACCGAGGGACACCCTGCCCCGAGTGCATGAATTTCATGCACTGGGCCTCTAGTATGAAATATATGTACTAGTATGTAACAAATATACACATATGTGTATTTATATGTTTACACAAACACACATTTACTTCTATATCTAAATATTTTCAAACTCATGAGCTTACTCCAATTCTAATCCAACACCAACTAGTTCATCTTGTTTTTTTCACTTTTCATATATATAACTGCTATCTCTACCAGTGAGAAACCTGATTCCCATCATTTACTTACTCATGATCAATCCTTCTGTACATAAACAATCTTCTGTACATAAACAAATATTGGGTAAGGAATTCTAATTTTATTCAATCCATTACTGTAATTATTTTGACAGTCTAACTGTTTCATGTTTGATCAGTGGAAGCCCCTTTGATTGCTCCTGCCACACCCCCCCCCCCCCCCCCCCGGGCCGTCCTCCCCCCCCCC
>NW_006285258.1:1260986-1267802 GCF_000327345.1 Myotis davidii
CTCACCCTGCATTGAGCTGCTGCTCTGCCCAGATAGCTTCTGCATCTTGTTTGGGATTCAGTGCCTTGAGGTGGACCAGCCCCTGCATAGTCACCCTCCTTGCCCTGGTCTGACACCCTGTAACAGATGTCCTTCCTTCATGGATGCCCTTGTTACCCATTTTGGTCTCGGCATCCATGCTAGCCCCCCTCTCTTCTTCTCCCCTTCCCCTGCCCCATGTGGATAGCTATCTGACCCCAAAAATAGCTATCTGTTGGGCCTCAACAAGTAGCACAGACTGCCCTCTGTAGAGATACCATTCTCACTCTGCTCAGGATACCATGCTGGTATCCCCTCCCCGTAGAGACACTCTTTTCATCCCAGTCAGGCCTCATGCCATACAGATGCCCTTCTCGGGCTCTGACACCTGCACCAGGCTACTCTCTTACTCAGATGCCCTCCTTACACCTCCCGACCACCATGGCTTCACATCCCTCCCATAGACACCCGCCTTGCTTGGCCCCATGTAATGGCTTTGGATTGATTTGTGCAGGAAGGGGAGGGCAGAGAGTGGGGAGGTGGAGGAAGAAGTGGCAGACCATTAATTCATTTTTTTAGTTCATTTTAAATAGAACCATTTTTCTGAGATTCACTTCCATTTTTATGTTGGCTAGATCTATTTCTGTCATCATGTCTGTTAAATTCATATTTGTTGGGAGCCAAAGCTGCCTGCTTAGCCCATTTTTTATCTATGATGGTGACCATATCATTTACCAGAACCATATGGCTCACACAGGTCAGTACATAACAAGCTGCTCAACTGAAAATTCCCTTCTCTCACCATTTCTTAAAAAGCTTTACTTACTGACTTGAGAGAGCCATTTGTTGTTTCACATATCTATGCATTCAATGGTTACTTCTTGTATGTGCCCTGACTGGGGATGGATCTTGCAACCTTGGCATATTGGGGTGATGCTCTAACCAACTGAACTACTTGGCTAGGGCCCTCACCATTCTTTTCAGTTGGGTTTTCAGGATAATATATACTAGTAGTTATGAACATGCATATTTAGGAAAGGGGTATCTTGCTTTAGTACTTTCCACTTCTTTTCCATTTCCTCGATTCCTTTTTCTATCAGTCCCATAGGAATATTGCTAGGTTAGTTTAAATGGAATTTCAGTTGACTAATTTTGTTAGATTTTTTTTTCCCATAGGGAGATATTTCATATGTCCTAAAGCTGTATCAACAACCCCAGATCCCACTCAATGAATTATTCACTTCTCTTAAAATGTGTCCAAGCTGTTCTACCTGTGTGCCTTTATTCATTCTGGTGTTCTGCCAGATCCATCCTCTCATCACTTCTCTGAGGTCAAAGCCCTACATGATGCAAGATATACTTCACTTCCCACCAAAGCCTTTGCCAGTATTCCCAACCCTGGATCCCCATAGACTTTTGTGTGCATCTATAACATACAGCCATTCCTGACATTCTCATTAACATTTCTAGGAGATGGATACTAGTTCCTTGGGTATTGGTAGCATTTCTTTTTCATTTGTTTACTCCCTGGAAGCCTTGCACATGGTGGAGGCTCTACACATATTTGTTGAATTGAAACATAATAAAAGTTTATATATTTTATATTACTTTTCCTTACATAGTACACTCTTCAAAACCCAATTTCCTAGTAGTCCTTTCTGGCCTGAGACCTACATTTTCTACCTCATAGGAGAGAAAGATGTTTACTTTTATCATCTAAAGGGCAAGGAAATGAAGGTGTTTATCTTTTTCCAACATGATGCAATAGGTTGTGTTAGTATGCCAAGAGAAAAAAATCTATTCCCAAAGCAAATTCATATTTGCCTATGGAAATTTATATTTTTATCCTGCCCAAATGGTGTACCATTTGGAAGTTATTAAATATTGACATTGCCTCTAGAACATATGCATTACTTTACGCAGTGAATAAAATCATATTTTCACCTGCAGAGAGATGGCCCCAATTCCTCACTCCCCGTAGGAATTATGTAACTGCAGCAGGAGACCAATCTGTTTCTTTTGTGTTGGTCTTAGCCTGGATTCTCATAATCTGTTCCAAAGTAGGGCATTGTACAAAAATCTAGGCTGTTTTGTCATATCTTTTCTCTATTTTAACTCTTTATTGCAAGGGCAATCATTAGATTGCAAATCCTTTGACTCAGAGAGGTGTCTTCTAACTCTTTTGTAGCCTTCTTTTTTTAAAAAAAAAAATCCTCACCCAATCAGCTGTCCCTTGCAGGCCCTCTACTAGGGCAAGCCCACAACCCTGGGCATGTGTCCCAACCTGGAATGGAACCAACAACCTTTCAATGCAGGGAACCATGGCCAAACAACTGAGCCATACTGGCCAGGGCTTAACCTTCTCTTTCTGAATCATGCCTTGAAATTGGAAGGAGAAAGAAGGATTGGGGACAACGGAGAGCTTTTCCTGTATACTATTAAAACTCTTTCTGACAGATATCTGGCATAGGCTGAATCAATGAACATTTTGCCTATGTATATTTGCATATCTGTCAAATTATTTTCTCAGGATAAATTTCTAGACATGGAAATGTCGAATCAAAGAGTATACCCATTTACAATTTAGATAGATAATACCAAATTGCCCTTTCAAAAGGTTGTCTCATTTTTATACTCCCTCACCAGTATATGACAATGTCTTGAAAAACATAATTTAAATGATTACATAGTATTTCAGTTTATGGATGTTTATTTGCTCAATTCCCTATTATGGTGTTGCCAATATTTTTCATTTCCAGAAGTAATGCTATAATAAACACCTGTGTACATCTTCATGTGAATCTCTTATTTTCCTAAGATAAATTCCTGGATGTTGAATTAACAATCAAAGATAAGAATTTTTTTTATGACCAATTAATACATATTATCAGCTTCAGGTCAATATTTAGAACTTAATGTTGTTTTAAGAATTTACTTGATGCTGAATAGAAAAATATTTCTAATTGTTTATATTGTTTTTGGAAATAAAGTCTTAATAACTTTCAAATAAACTTCAGGCTGTTTTCCCTTTAGTTACTTTTTTGGCATTTTAAGCTGAGGATTCTAGCCTATTCCTCCATCCAAATTTTGTTTCTGTGTTAAGTAGCAGATAAAAAAAAGTATATGCATGTGTGTTTGCACGTTGGAAAGTTAAATGTATCCATATGACAATATGAACCATTATTAACCTAAAATGTCACACCATTTTAAGGTAAGGGATTAGCCCTTAATAAATAAGGAAATAAATTGCAGTCAAGGAAATAAAATCTTCACTGGACTCTTTAGGGAAAGTTCATTTTATGAAGCTGAAGAAAAAAATTTAACATTTCCCCAAAAGGTAACAGTTACTTTAAGTGTGTTGCTTTATCAATAGATACATAAAAATCAGAGTGCCTGGCCCTAACTGTTTTGGCTCACTGGATAGAGCGTCGGTCTGCGGACTGAAGGGTCCCAGGTTCAACTCCGGCCAAGGGCATGTGCCTTGGTTGCGGCCATACCCCCAGTAGGGGGTGTGCAGGAGGCAGCTGATCGATGTCTCTCTCATCTATGTTTCTAACTCTCTATCCCTCTCCCTTCCTCTCTGTAAAAAATCAATAAAATATATTTAAAAAAATCAGAGTGTCTACAGCTGAAAAATGTTTCCTTAGTGTTTTGTTTTTTTTTGAATTGGGAAAAAAAGAGAAACCAAAAAAATACTTCTAAAAATATATTTTAAAAAAAGAAAAATACTTCTAAATTTTTGTTGTTTTTGATTATTGTCTAAAGTTAGATTTTCAAATCTCTTCTCTCATTCACACCACTGCCACAAACACTCCCCTGAGGCAATTTCTGTGTTAAGGAGAATTGGTAAGTGTGTGTGTGTGTGTGTGTGTGTGTGTGTGTGTGTGTATGTGTGTGTGTGTGCCTGTTGGGCCGCTGTTTTCGCTGTGATGTGGCCGGAAAGGAGAAAGGACCACAGGGGCCATCGTTTCTCTCCTGGGGTATGCTATCACCATCTTGTGGCCTTTTGCCATATTACCATTAATGGTTTTAATACCATAATGCCTTTTGGCAATTGCAAGCATGAAGTATGGTCTATCTCCTTTTAGAAATCCCTCTATGGATTAAATGAAATATGGTGAGGGTCAGATACAGCCTACATGCCAACGGTTCCCCCTTACAATGAGATGATATTTCTGCTGTATTCTCACAGATTCTAAAATAACCCATTGAATGAGTGTCAGATGAGAATCAGATTTATCGGGGTGATCACTTAGTAATATAATGTCTTATTACTATGTTATATACCTGAAACTAATGTAATATTGTATATTAACTGTCATTGGAAAATAAAACATTATTTGAAAAAAATGAAATGTTGAAAATTTTCATCAAAAATAAAATAACCAGTTGAATAAAGGTATCTAGTGAAGAGATTTAGAGGGTTTTGTTGTAGTGAAACTTTCAGGGCTTTTCTTTTTTTTTAATTGAATTTATTGGGGTAGCAGGTTACAGGTGAACAATTCTGTAATAAATTATCTGTATATTGTGTGCTCACCCCCCCCCCTTTACCCTCCTCTACCTCCTCCACCCCCCTTCCCCTCTGGTAATCACCATACTGTTGTCTGTGTCTATGAGTTTTGTTGTTTGCTTAATCCCTTCACCTTTTTCACCCGGACCCACAATCCACCCCCTTCTGACAGCTTGAAATTTTCAATTTTGTCTTTTCTGTTTGAGCCGAATCTGTTTTAGTGGTTCCTTTTGATTTGTTGGGATATTGGCTGGCAGGAGAGTCTATAACATTTAATTTTTTTTCTGTCTCTTTGGTTATCCTGTTAAGAGTGTGTTTTTTCCCCCATTTTTTATTTCAATAGTCTTTGTACGAATTTATTATGTTCTTTTAAAAAGTTTTTGCCACGCTCTTTTCTCGTGGATGGTTCCTCCTTTCCCTTTGTCTTTTTCATCGATTTTTCCTACTTTTTTCTCCTTCCTCATACTTCTCATTTTCAATTTCTTTCGTCTCCTGGCTGCATATCACTTTATTTATTCGGCTCGCTCTACTAACACCCACACCCACAGCAGCCAGCCCTCCCCGTTCTGTGTCCTCCTTTCTTTGTTCCTTCCAACGCCTTCCACCAGAAGTTGAAGTTCTGGCTCTGTAACGTGGAGTGCACTGACCTCATCCGGTCTGCTGCGTGGGTCTTTTAAGGACATAGCTCCCTGGTAACCCTTAAGCATCTGGGAGAGACTAAATCCAACCTACTCAGGGAAGCCAGTCCCTAAATCTAACTCTAGATTCAAGAGCAAAGGGACCATCTTTGCTTCAGTCCTAAGAAATCATTTCTGACTCATTACCTTCCCTTCTTTTTTCTTAACATAACTGCAAATTTTCATAGGAAGTGTACTGGGACTTTCCCAACCTCACATTTGCACAGAGAGCAATTATATACCAGTGCTTTGGAGTTGACAGCTGAATCTTATAAAAGTGAGTTAGATTAATGATGATGACAGGAAAGAGATTTGGGGAAAAGACTTGCTATCATTTTGGAAAACAGTTTAAATTTTATTATGTGATGTTTGTCTTTTTTTTTTTTATTGCCTGAAAACTCTTCCATGAGCAAACCAGCTTTACATTTACATAGTTTTTATAACTCCAACTGAATAAACTGAGGTCCTACATAAAAATAATAATTATTAGAGTCTACCATGGATTATGACCAAACAACTTTCATTTATTAGCTCAAGAACCCAGACTTACTCATTCTTCAGATCTGAACACTTCTAGTCATAGAATCCTAGATGCCAAGCTAGTAAGACAAATATAGTTGAATGAAGGATATACATATTCCCTAAAGGAGATTTTTCCCCCTCCTATTCTAAAACTAATCCATGTTCGTTGTAGAAAATTTAGAAAACAGAGAAAAGAACAAAATTTTTAAAAAACCCCGGCATCCAGAGTTAACTAAGCAGTAATGACATTTTGGTATCTATCTTTTTACTTCTTTTAAATTTAATTTTGGCCCAGCTGGCGTGGCTCAGTGGTTAAGCATCAACCTATGAACCAGGAGGTCACGGTTCGATTCCCGGTCAGGGCACATGCCTGGGTTGCGGGTTCCATCCCCAGTGGGGAACGTGCAGGAGGCAGCCAATCAATGATTCTCTCTCATCATTGATGTTTCTATCTCTGTCTCTCTCTGCCTTCCTTTCTGAAATCAATAAAAATATATTAAATATATATATATAAAAAATTAATCTTGCAATCCAGTAACTTGGGACAAAATTAAAATAATACAAAAAGGTACACAATACAAAGTGATGTTTTCTTCCTACTATCCTCAAATCCCCTGGCTCCTCTCCTCTGGGGAAGCCACCGTTTCCAGCTTCTGTTGCAGTCTCCCAGAGATAGTCTATCCATTTACATGTTATTTACACACACACACTTAAATTTTAATGGCAGCTTTATTCACGTACTGAAATTATAAGTGTGTGTGTGTGTGTGTGTGTGTGTGTGTATGTGTGTGACATTACAAAAGTCAAGCAGTACTACTAGACTTAAAATATTCAGTGTTTACAATATTATGACTAAGCCAGCCTTATTAGCTAAGTGGCCTGCGGCAAAGCCACTTAGCTTCTCGGTGCTTCCTTCAGGTTCTTTAAATATAAAACAGCAATAAAGCCCAGCTGGCGTGGCTCAGAGGTTGAGTGTCAACCTATGAACCTAAGGTTACTGTTTGATTCCCGGTCGGAGCACATGCCCAGGTTGGGGGTCCGTCTCCAGTGTGGGGGGCTGCAGGAGGCAGCTGGTCAATGATTCTCTCT
>NW_006285258.1:1267861-1289385 GCF_000327345.1 Myotis davidii
CTCTCCCCTTTACCGCCTCCCTCCCCTACTTTCCCTCTGGGGGTTGATAGTCTGATCGCTGTTTCTCTGTCTTTGGATCTGTCCCTGTTCATCAGTCTATGTTGTTCTCTATATTCCACAAAAGAGTGAGATCCTGTGGTATTTATCTTTCTCTGACTGGAAAAAACAGTGGCTAGATGCCACGAAGTAGGTGGCAATGCCTTAACCGTATGCGTGTTGTTAGGCCCGAAAGCCTCTTCCGTCCCTGTCACGGGGAGTGCTAACCTTCTCTCCTTTCATACAACACTCATCATTGATGTTTCTCTCTCTCTCTCCCTCTCCCTTCCTCTCTGAAATAAATAAATATTAAAAAAAAAAAGTTCTCAAGGTTCATCCATGTTGTATACACCATCTATGAGGACTTTTTTTTTTTATGTATAGGGCATAATGTCACAGTCACAGGAAGGCCATAGTATCCTGCCACCTGTGAGGAATAAGCCCAAGTTGCTATTGCACGTGTTGTACACAGAGAAGCCATTCTTCAAGCGCTCTGCTCTCTCCACACCCAATATGAGGACTTTATTAAAAAAAACAACAACAAAAAAAACAGTAGCTGGCAAAAGTATTAATTCGTTATTATCAGCTTAGCTACATAGTATGCTGTATGCGCATTCATTTTGTTTTTCTTGGCGTTAATAATTGCCTTGATTTTCTGTTTGCTTGGTTTTAATGTGTCAGTTACACATTTTTAATAGACTGATGACAAAAAAAAATACTCATTCAAAATATTCAGACATATCAGATATCAATATATAAACTTAAAATGTATATGTATATAAAATATACATCCTCCACCAAAATGCAAGTTTCTGAGAACAGACATTTGGTGTATTTTATTTTTTGTTGTATTTCCAGTGCCTACATTCGTTTCTGACACGGAGAAAGCACTAAAATCCTTATTGGATGAGAAAATGTAGCAGGTATTCCATTAGTTCATTTGCTTCTTAGCCTGCTTTCTCTTGGACCGTCTGTCCTCTTGCTCCAGTTTAGAACAGCAGCCCTCTAGGCCTACAGGCCCACCTATCATCCTGCTCATTTCTTTTACCTTTTCCCAAGTGGGTTTCCTGCCTCTAAAGCTTTTCTTTTTTCTTGGTTTAGTCTCTCATTTTGGTGGACTACAATTCACAGGTTGTAAAATTTCTGAGTAACTCTTACAATTGGCATTGATGTGTAACAAACCTACTCAAAACGTAGAGGCATTATACCACAACACCCACTATGGTCTCCTGGTTTCTCTGAGGCAGGAATGGAGGGAAGCTCAGCTGGGCATCTGTGGCCTGGGGGCTCTCACTGAGGTTGCCTTCAGGCTCGAGCTGGATAGGCAAGAGGTCTACAGCAGCTGGGGGCTGTCAGGATCTCTCTTTATGTAGTTTCAGGGCCTCTCCGTTTGGTCTCTCAGCCAGACCTATTCGGGCTTCTTCAAAGAACCACAGCCCTCAGGGCAGTTAGACTGCTGAGGTAGATGCAGGCTTCTGCCCAGTATCATTATTCTTCCCCTGTACTTCATGATAATTTGATGGATATAGAATTCTAGAGCGGATCATTTGCCTTGAGGATTTTGTTTTCTAACAATTCTTCATTGTTTTCTAACTTTCAAAAATTGTTATTGAGAAGTCCAATGTCACTTTAATGCCACAGCTGATTTTCCTATACATACATTTTTTTAATGTTCTCTTTATCCCCAGTGTTCTGAAATTTCATGTGAATCAGAGGATAGATCTGATAAACTAGCTGAAGTCTTGCTTGGTTGGATTTTAGGTTCTGCTCAATTTTATGTCCTGAAAACTGGGTTCGCTCACATTACTTCATTAATCTAGCTTGAATTATCCTATCTGTCTTAGTCTGTTTGGGCTGCTGTAACAAAATACCACTGACTGGGTAGCTTATAGTAATAGAAATTTATTCCTCACAGTTCTGGAGGCCAGAAGGTCCAAGATCAAGGGGCCAGGATGATTGCATATAAGTGACAGCTGGTTCAAAGCCAGCCCTTTCTGTCTCCTCACAGCTAGAAGTGCTATAGAGTTCTCTGATAAGAGTACTAATCCTATCCACTATGGCTTCCCCACAATGACCTAATCTCCTCCCAAAGGCTCACCTCCTAATACATCACTTTGATATTAGGATTTCAAGATGAATTTTGAAGGGGACACAAACATTCACACTATAGCACTGTCTAAGCCAGGGATGGCGAACCTATGACACGCGTGTCAGAGGTGACACGTGAACTCATTTTTTTGGTCGATTTTTTCTTTGTGAAATGGCATTTAAATATATAAAATAAATATCAAAATATAAGTCTTTGTTTTACTATGGTTGCAAATATCAAAAAATTTCTATATGTGACACGGCAGCAGAGTTAAGTTAGGGTTTTTCAAAATGCTGACACACTGAGCTCAAAAGGTTCACCATCACTGGTTTAAGCAATGTTTTCTGACTAATGATCCATTTCATAATGATCATTTTCTGGCTTTCCATTCTTCAGCACCTGTACATAGTTCATAATTTACTTCTGAAACTAAAATTCTAAAATTAGATATTTTAGATCATGTTTCATCTATTATTTTTAAAAATGTGCATTTTTAAATTGATTTCACAGAGTGGAAAGGAGAGAAAGAGAGAGACAAAAACATCAATGAGAGAGAAACATCGATTGGCTGCCTCCTGAACGCCCTCTATTGGGGATCGAGCCTGAAACCCAGGCATGTGCCCCAACCCAGAATTGACTGGCGACCTCTTGGTGCCTGGGATGACAATCAATCAACTAAGCCACACCGGCTAGGCTGGTATTATTTTTATATACCTATTTTTTTATGTCCCTATTTTTTATAGCACCCATTGCAGGAACCCAATTCAGTAAAGAATCTAATAAAAGCATACTATAAGTGAATAAATGCTTGGTGTCTTCTAATAAATGAGTTTCCCCACTGCTTGCTTCTCTCTTCCTTCCTTTAATTCAGACCAATATGACCTTTCTGAAAACTAGCTCCCTCTACAGTACCCAGAAATAAGTCACATGGTCCTCCTGTGGACTGGCAGTTTACCATAAATGGAGTGAATTTTCAGTTACTGTGTTGTTTAATTACACCATTGTTTTCCCCCTAAGTATTTAAGATATACAAATTTAAAAACACATATTCCTTTTTTGCAACTTGATATCAGCGTGTAATTTATGAGTTTTCAAGATTTTTTTTTTATCTTGTAAAAATGTAAGGATACATTGTGTTGCAATGTAATCTCTCACCCTAGTTGAGTCCCTGTTCTTTGAGTAGGGGTATTACGGTGTTTCAAAGGTCACTATCCTCAGGGTCTCTCCTTACGTTATGAAGGCAGAACATGGAGAAAAGAGACAACCTCTCAAAAACTAGGAAACAAGGTAAAGTTACTCTTGGAGTTGTTTTATTCAATCTTACGCACCTAATAGATGAAATTCTTCATCTGTGCAAGTAAATCAAGAAATTATCTTGCCCAGCTGCTGTAGCTCAGTGGTTGAGTGTGGACCTATGAACCAGGAGGTCAGAGTTCAATTCCAGTCAGGGTAGGGGGCATGCAGGTGGCAGCCGATCAATGATTCTCTTATCATTGATGTTTCTATCTCTCCTCCGTCCCTCTCTGAAATCAATAAAAATATATTTAAAAAAAAGAGAGAGGCCCGAAATTAAGAAAAGGAAAAAGAAATTATCTTAATTATGTCGGAGGGCGGTCCATCCTTGTTGCTTGACGCAGTTGCTGCAGGGAAGAAACATCTGCACAGCATATGTTTCAAGGTACCTGGCGTATATGGCATACTGTTCTTAACATGTTTGCTCCTCTTCTTAGTGCTATGTGTTATAACCAAGGTCACATCTCCGAGAAAGTTTGTTTTCCCAGGTAGGGATTTTCCCCTGAAGTTAGGGAGGGAATAGAACATCTTAAGGAGATTTTTTGGCAAAGGTCAGATAAACTATGGACATGAAACAAGGAACTGTAAGTTAAGGGAGGACCCAAAACATACCATATGTAGCTACAGAGGCATGCTTATAGGATCAAATGGTATAAATACAGATGTAAGAGGAGAATAAAGAGGGAACCTGGCTATGCTGATCATCTGAACGCTGCTGCCTCCGTGTCATTCCTTGTTCGCTGACTCCGTCCACACCTTTGGGAACCACTGGACCTGCTGGGGCTGGACCCCAACAATTGTCCAAGGTTGTCTGAGAGAGAAATGACTGTAAAGCTTAAATCAGGGTAGAATTGCAGATTCTTGTCTTAACTGCTGAAGTTTTAATCGTGGGTCTTAGCCAGCACCTTGAGTTCCTTACACTGTGAAAGTATAGTTAAAGAAAACTATTGTTAGTTACAAGAAGTTATTTGCTTTGAATTATCCATTTGGGGAAACACATTAATTCTGCTATGCATGATAGGGGTACAGTGATTCAACATGCTTCACTGTAATTCAATTTAAAATTTAATCCATACACTTTTCAAGGATAGTACTTTAAATGAAAATGAAACTGAATCTCAAGAAAATATTCCAGTATTCCAGAAAGTTTTAAAGTGATCCCATCTACCTACTTTTACATCATCCACTTTATACACAACAGCTCTAGGACTGATGATAACATACTCAGTCCCACATCTTTCCCATTTGAACCTTGTCAGGCACAATTTTTTGCAACAAAAATATACCTCATAATCTCCAAACTAAAAACGTATGTTGCTTGTCCAAGGTCCAAACCCTCATATTGACCTAATTAGGTAATAATTTAACACAGGATGTACATTTTTAAAAAACAATAATTTTAAGCTTTGTAAAAAAGAGGCCCTAGCCAGTTTGGATCAGTGGTTGGAGCATGGGCCTCAGACTGAAGGTCTGAGTTCGATTCTAATCAAGGGCACTACCTTGGTTGCAGAGTTGATGCCCAGCCCTGGTCCAGACGTGTGCAGGAGGCAACCAATCGGTGTGTCTTTCTCACATCCATGTTCTTCTCTGTCTCTCCCCCTCCCTTTCACTCTCTTTAAAAATCAATAGAAAACATATCTTTGGGTGAATACTAACAAAAACAAACAACAACAACAAAAACGAGAGAGAGAGAGAGAGAGACACCCAGTTCTTTAATGTGAGCAAGGCACTTTTGAGCTCCTGTAAGGCAAAGAGATTTACCTAGCACTAACCTATTATGAAAACTCTATTACTGTCTGATTTTCCAATGTACAATTATAGCCACATTTCCTAGCAAAATTAATTTTTTTTCTTGGCAAAATAAGTCAATGGAACCCTCTTGAATAGTGTTCTAGTGCAGTTTGCAATCATTTAGTAAATCATGAAATCAATTTAGTGGGTGCACTGCCTATCAGCATAAAAAATAAAACTAACATAAAGCTGAAATGGGATAAAACAAAGGAGAATAAGAATAATAGACTGCACCTTAGAAGTAAGGAAGTATTGTTTTGTGAAATATTTATTTCAAAAAAATTTTTTTTTACATAATGTGCATATGGGATTAGGATGGAAATTTTTTAAGAATACATTTTTATTGATTTTAGGTAGAGAGGAAGAAACATCCATGTGAGAGAGAAACGTCCATCAGTTGCCTCCTGTACACACCTCAACCCGGGATCACACTCGCAACCTGGGTATCTGCCTTGACCGGGAATTGAACCGGTGACCTTTTGGTGTGAAGGAGGATGCTCAACCAATTGAGGTACACCGGCCAGGTGGATGGAAATATTTAATTTTTGAGGTAACACTGCTCTAAAGCTGCAAGTGGTCGCAGGAAGACCCTCTGGTAGGAGGGGCCTCTGAAAGGTCCTCCCTTTCCCAATTACATACATACCTGCATGAAGCCAGGTTTTCTTCCTATGCGGCCGACCAAAACAGGAAGAATGTAAAAGCGGGTGTGAGAATTCAGCCTTCTTCTTTTAACAGACTGTATATAAAAGCAGGTATGAGAATCCAGCTGACTTAAACCAAACAGTAAAGATATTTTAAAAACTCTGAAACAATTGCACTCTTCTATTTTTTTTTCTTAGAAAAATTTAGTCATGTAAACTTTAAAAATGTTACTTATATTAACCTGAATTTTTAAAATTTATGCTTTGATTACTAACACGGTAAATAGCAAAAGATAGAACCGACACACACAAAAAAGCGCTTTGGAGTTCTCAATTTGAGAACCACTTGTCAATATGAAACAAAGGAACGTAAAGCCTGAGTCCTGGCAGGTTTACCACAGTCAGAGGCCCGTCTGCCCAGCGCCGCCCATTCCACCGACACCCAGTCCCCGCCAATAAGAACCGCTACTGAAGAATGGGCGGGTTTTGTCCTCCAAGTGAACGCGTAAGAGTCCACCCGCTTCGGTTCCGGGTGTTCGGGGAAAACTAGGTCACAGAAGGGAAGGAGCCTGGTAGCTAGTCTTTGCGACACTGTCGCGTTCCGCCGGTTCCGTGCCGTAAAGAAACCGCGGCGCAGTCCGCAGCCGAGGCAACGGCAGATGTGCCGCGGCCATGGCGGATATGGAGGACCTCTTCGGGAGCGACGCCGACAGCGATGCGGAGCGTAAAGGTGGGGTCGACTGGGCTTCGCGGGAGGGGCGCGTGGCGGGCCCTCCGCGGCCCGATCCCGCCCGCAGTGCTGTTCCGGGTCTGCGAGCGCCACGACGCTACGTGCCAGTGGTCGCACTTCCTCCGCTCCTGCCCTAGCGCCCCCTGCGCTCCGGGCGGTGCCAGCCTCCCTCCGCGGGGCCCGCCTTCCCCCAGCGGGGGGGAATGGGGGGGGGGGTGGCACATGTAGAGTGTGCGCCTCGAGATCCCGGGAGTGCGTGGAGCAAGAGGGGCGCGGGGCAGGGGTGGAGGCACGGAGCCTTGGGGTCCTGCTCGGACCTGTCTGGCGCAGGTTTGCGCAGGGGAAGGGCTGTTTGTGAACGCGTGGAGATTAGGTGTTCAGGAGCAGGAGGGATGGCTGGGCGAATGGACGGGGGGGACCGATGGTGCCCTCTTGAACGAAACCAGGCAGACCGTGGTGTGAGGGGGAGCTTGAGATGTCTGGGCGAGGGGCTGGGAGGGATACCGGGGTAGTAACCAGGACTCTGGTATTAGATGGTGGGGCATGTCGGGTGTGTGTTTGGAGAGGAGAGATGGAGGATTTGTTGATAAGATGAATGAATGAATGAATGTTTATGACGCATGGCAGTATTTCTGCTGGATATTTGAGTTTGCAACACGAATAGGAGTTACTGTATTTGAAATGAGAAGGGGCTCAAGACCAAGTTCAGAATTCTTGCAACCCTCCAAGCTCAAAGTAACGTTATCTACATTTTTCCTAAGCAAAGGGCATTATTGTGGTTGTGTGTGTGTGTGTGTGTGTGTGTGTGTGTGTGTTTTCCCCTCGAACTCCATCAGTTTATTCACATTTTTAGAAATCTTCCAGGAGGTTCTCGTCAGGAAGATGTTTGGAAATATAGTCTTATATATTACCTATATAGAGAGCCTTATATATCCCTTTGCTAGGGCAGTTTTTTCACTTTCTTGATGTCCTTCCTTGCACAGAAGTTTTTTATTTTGAGGAAGTCCAAGGTATTTTTTTCTTTTGTTGCTCAATGTCCTCCATTTTTGAAGCACAGTTTTGCTGGATATATTATTCTTGGTTGACAGTCTTTTTCTTTCAGCACTTTGAATCTGCTTCCTGGTTTCCATGCTTTCTGATGAGAAAAAAGCTGTTATTCTTATTGAGAACCCCTTGAGTGGGACAAATTGCTTCACTTTTTTGGCTTTCGGGATGCCTTCTTTGTCTTTGTCGTCACAGTTTGAAAATGAAGTGTCTAGGTGTTCTCTTTAACTTTATGCTGTTTGGCATTCATTGAGCTTTTTGGATATGTAGGTTGATGGTTTTGGGGGGTTTTTTTCCTATCAAATTTGGGAAGCTTTCGGTCATTATTTCTTCAAATATTCCTTCTGATCTTTCTCTTTTTCTGGGACTCCCATTGTGTATATGTTGGTACATTTGATGGTATCCCACAAGTCTTTTAGATTTATTTTTCTTCATTTTTCTTTCTTTTTCTGTTCATTCCACAGGATAATCTTAATGAACTTGTCTTCAAATTTGCTGATTTTTCCTTCTTCCTGCTCACATTGCTATGTAGCCCTTTATGAAATTTTCATTTCAGTTATTGTACTTTTCAACTCCAGAATTTCTGTATTGTTTTTTATTTTTTAAAATATATTTTATTATCTTTTTACAGAGAGGAAGGGAGAGGAATAGAGAGTTAGAAACATCAATGAGAGAGAAACATTGATCAGCTGCCTCCTGCACACACCCTACTGGGGATGTGCCTACAACCAAGATAAATGCCCTTGACTGGAATCGAACCTGGGACCTTTCAGTCCCTAGGCTGACGCTCTATCCACTGAGCCAAACCAGTTACGGCTCTGTATTGTTTTTAAAATAATATCTGTCTTTTTATTGATTTTTTTGGTTTTTAATATATTTTTAATGATTTCATACTTTTCAACTCCAGAATTTCTGTATTGTTTTTTATTTTTTAAAATATATTTTATTAACTTTTTACAGAGAGGAAGGGAGAGGAATAGAGAGTTAGAAACATCAATGAGAGAGAAACATTGATCAGCTGCCTCCTGCACACACCCTACTGGGGATGTGCCTACCACCAAGATAAATGCCCTTGACTGGAATCGAACCTGGGACCTTTCAGTCCCTAGGCTGACGCTCTATCCACTGAGCCAAACCAGTTACGGCTCTGTATTGTTTTTAAAATAATATCTGTCTTTTTATTGATTTTTTTGGTTTTTAATATATTTTTAATGATTTCAGAAAGAAAGCAGAGAAATAGAAACATCAGTGATGAGAGAGAATCATTGATCAGCTGCCTCTCACAGCCCCCCACTGGGGACTGAGCCCACAATCTGGGCAAGTACCCTGACTGGGAATCAAACTGTACCCTTCTATTTCATAGTTCAACACTCAACCACTGAGCCTTACTGGCTGGGTTTTATTGATACTTTTTATTTGCCAAGATATCATTTTCATTGCCTGGGCTTCTTCAGAGACAGTTTGTAGCCTTTTTTTTTTTTTTGTATGTATGGGCCGCATACGTTTTTGTCTCTTTGCATACTTTATAATTTTTTGTTGATAATTAGGCTCTTTGAATATTATATGATGTGACAACTCATGAAAACACACTCCTCCACCTCCCTAGGATTTGTTGTTGCTATTTGTCACAGTAATTATTGTTTAGTCTTTTGAACTAATTTTGCAAAGTCTATTCAAGTTTTTTGTTCATTTTTAAATGTTGTCTGCAGTCTTTGTTGTGTGTGGCTAATGAAATCTGTCCCATTGCTTAGTGGTCAGCTAGTGATTGGACAGAGATTTCCTTAAATGCCTAGAATCCCCCCTCCCCCCGCCCCCTAAAAAAGAAACCTCCCAGTCTTTACAGATCAGCTCTGCGTATATGTTGGGGCATGCTGTCTACATTCAAACAGGCAGTTTACAGCCTGGCCTTGCCTTTACTTTCTGCTTGTGTGGAGCCTGAGGTCAGCCAGCAGTGAGAGCTTAGTGCTTCCTCAGTTCTTTCCCGAGCATGTGCACAGCCCTAAGCATATGTTCTTCCTGATCGCTGGGAATGTGTGGGAACTTTTAAAAGCTCTTACTCCCCATATTATGTCATTCCCCAGCCTTTCCTCCAAAGCTTTTTGGTTTGTTTTTAACAAACACTTCCAAGTAGCTGCCTCAACACTGAGAAAGTTCCATGTTAGGTGAGATAAAGTCAAGCCCTTTGAGCCAGTCCTCTTGTGATTTGCTAGGCATCAAAACTAGCTACCATGATTCTCTTTGAATGAGGCCACTTCTGCTCCTTCCAGTAGTGGTGTGTGTGCCAGAAATTCAGGCTGTTACCTTAAAGTGAGCTGGGGAGTAGCTGGCAGAGAGTGGTGGGGGGTGGGGAGGTGGGGGAGTAGCAGGTGTAAAACACCACGATGTTCTGTTTTCTCTCTAAAAATTCAGCTGGTTTTTCTCTTGTTAACCTCACCCAAAGGTATTTTTTCCATTGATTTTTAGAGAGAGTGGAAGGGAGAGGGAGAGACACAGAGAGAGAAACATCAATTGGTTGCCTCCCACATGTGCCCTGACTAGAGCAGGGATCGAGCCTTCAACTGAGATACGTGCCCTGGGCTGGAATCAAACCCAGGATCCTTCTGTCTACGGGCCAATGCTCTACCACTGAGCACACCCAGCTAGGGCCAGCTGGGGTTTTTTTTTGTTAAGGATTCTCCTGGTTGCTGCAACTTTTGGTTAGTTTCCAGAGTACCAAGAAAATTGATACTAACAGTTTTTAACAAGTGTTTTCATTGCTTTTATGTCGTGATGGGCTTTTGATGTTCCTTACTCTGCCTCTCTTTTTGCTGACATCACCCAGTGTTTATATGATTCTATAGATTCTGATTCTGGATCAGACTCGGATTCTGATCAAGAGAATGCAGCATCTGGCAGTAACGCATCTGGAAGCGAAAGTGATCAGGATGAAAGAGGTGATTCGGGAAAACCAAGTAATAAAGAACTGTTCGGAGATGACAGTGAAGACGAGGGAGCTTCTCATCAGAGTGGGAGTGATAATCACTCTGAAAGGTCAGACAATAGATCAGAACCTTCTGAGCATTCTGACCGTGAAGACAACGACCCTTCAGATGTTGATCAGCATAGTGGATCGGAAGCCCATAATGATGATGAAGATGAAGGTCATGGATCAGATGGAGGGAGCCATCACTCAGAAGCAGAGGGTTCTGAAAAAGCACATTCAGATGATGAAAAATGGGACAGAGAAGATAAAAGCGACCAGTCGGATGATGAAAAGATACAAAATTCTGATGATGAGGAGAGGGCACAAGGATCTGATGAAGATAAGTTGCAGAATTCTGACGATGATGAGAAAATGCAGAACACAGATGATGAGGACAGGCCTCAGCTTTCAGATGATGAGAGACAACTGTCTGAGGAGGAGAAGGTTAATTCTGATGATGAACAGCCAGCAGCTTCTGATAATGATGATGAGAAACAGAATTCCGATGATGATGAACGGCCACAGATGTCTGATGAGGAGAAAATGCAAAATTCTGATGATGAAAGGCCACAGGCCTCAGACGAAGAACGCAGGCATTCAGATGATGAAGAAGAACAGGACCATAAATCAGGTAATTCATTTATGAGAGTCAAAATGGGTTAGTAGAAGCATCTCGATAAGGTACATCCCACTTATTCTTTTCGCAGTGTCATCTTTAGTACCCTATTTTTTTCTCTCCTGTCCCTTCATTTCAGCCTTTTCTAATTTTATACATTTTGCTCTTTAAAAATTTTCCTAATCTTTGCATTATTTCTATCCCCCTCCCATTTGTTAATTGATGCTATATCAGGAAGAAAAAAATGTAAAGAGGACAGTCTTAGAGAAGGATGTGTGGTGTGAGAGTAGTTATAAAATGAATAGAGGTGGTTTCATTTCTGTGGGTAACTGAAGAGCCTGCCTCAGGTGAGAGTAGATTTGCTTGTTGGGAAAAAAACAATACCATTGAAACGTCCCCATGGCGTAGCTGTACTGAGTGTGAACAACATGTTCTGGCTCAGATTTTTAAATCCAAAATTTGATCATCCAGAGATAATCAGGTTCCAAGTTTACTCAAACTCATTAAATTCACAAGGAAATTAAATTGCAAAATTGTTTCAAGAGGATCAATGATTTCTCTTATTGTATTCTTCCCTTGGGGAAAATCTACATTGGATGCCAGTCTATAATAAATCAGCAGGTTGCCTGGGGAACATAACATCCAAAAAATGGAAAAACAGCTGGATGATCTCCTTGAACTATGATAGCTTGAAGCAGGCATTCTGACCATAGGGAGATGTGCTTATGTCAAACACTCGTTCCCTAAAGAATCCTGGAAACATACAGATGGCCTTTGGCTCTGGACCCCCTTTTATAATAGTTGTTTACACTATTCTTCTCAAGTTGACACATTCTTCATAATAGAATACTTTTTCAAATATCGCGATCTTACTTACTTATTTTTTGTATTACTAAAATTCACCTTGATTAGGTTAAAAGTCTTCCAGAAGTCATACCTGGATTGTTTCATTTTTGTAGGTAATTGATTATAACTACATATCAGTCCTATTTCCTTAGCTTAAATATCGGTGGAGGCGTTTTTTTCTCCTGTAATACATACCTCACAGGATAGTTTTCAGGAACACATTTTGGCATTATTTAGAAAAGGAGGTCAGAAGATTTCCAGAGATGAATATAGGCCTGTATACGACATAGTAACTAGTTCTAGGTAGAGTTATTTTTACTATTACCAGGATCATTGAGGCTCATGTTCTACTTCTCAAATAATGGTAAACTAACCTAAGACTAGAGTCATAGTAGGGAATCTTGTAGCTGGCTGGTCATTCAGCTTAATTAACTAGCTTCTACAGTGGTTCAGTTGATTTTCTTAAAGTTTACAATTAGGTATAATCATCCAGATAAGTGATGTGTTTGTCTCTTCCATTGCAATATTTTTAATTTTCTCTAATGAGTTACAGATAGATTTAATCATAAGTTTCAGTACTGCTTTTCTCATTCTACCAAGTTTTTCTACTTACAGAAACCAATGTTTATTACCTTTATTTTTTAATTAACTACAGTAAGTTGATTTTTGTGTATGTATGTACAGTTCTTTCAATGTTAATGCATGTATAGATTTGTGTAACTACCACCACCAGAGTCAAGATACAGAACAGTTTTGTCACCCTAAAAGACTTCTTCATATTATCCCTTTTGTAAACACATTCTTCCCTCACCTCTGACCCCTGACAGCTACTGGTCTGTTTTGTCACTAAAGTTTTGTTGTTTTGAGAATGCTATCATTTAAATGGAATCATATGGTATGTAGACTTTTTTCTTTCACTTAGGCTTCTTGCAATTAGCATAATGCATTTGAGATTCATCAAATTGTTTCGTGTCAATAGTACCTTCTTAGTCAATACTGAGTAGCTTTCTGTTGTATGGGTGCACCCTTACAATGTTTATCCTCAATGTTGCTCTTAAAACACAAAATTCAAATCTATGAAATATGACTGATTATGCAGAACCTCTGATTTTACTCTTACAGAATCTGCACGAGGCAGTGATAGTGAAGATGAAGTTTTGCGAATGAAACGCAAGAATGCAATTGCATCTGATTCAGAAGCGGATAGTGACACAGAGGTACCAAAAGGTACTTCAATTACTTTTTTTAATATGTTGATTTCCATTCCTCTTTTTGCATTTAACTATAGTACACGCCCAACCCTGGGCATTTACCCCGATTGCAAGACCCACAGAAAGAATGTAGATACACTGAGTGTACACAGGGGAATTGTACAGATAATGAGAAACTGTTTTTGCTGTATCACTTGAAGAACCTATTTCTTCTTTTCTAATAAGAGTGAATCTGTTGTAAGGGGCTGAGGCTCTGGTTCAGGTGGAGGCAGCAGTGTTCATTCTTCAGTTTGAATGACAGTTCCAGGACAGCTTGTTCTTAAGTTCTTAACAGGTTAATATCAAATGAAGAACCTGGTTCTTTGAGCTATGGATGAGATTAAGAGTTCATGAAAACCCAGTATTAGAGAAGGTAGATTTGTTGTAAGGATAAAAGATCTACCCATTCATCTCTATGGGTGACTGTGTTTCAAATGGCAAATTATTATGCAGTAAAGATGTTAGTATAAAAGCTATTGCAAATAATTTTGATTGCACACAACTATTATTCTGCTGAATGGTAATTATGCATTAATGTTAAATAGCTTATATTAATGATTATAAGGAACATAACTAAAGCAAACATTTAGAGCGTCAACTAGAGAGAAAAGGAGAGCTGGACAGAACAAGAACAGCATGCCCTTTGGATCTATAACTTCTGGTTATATGCATAGATTTTGAAATTAGATGATCCAAGTTAGAGTCTTGGTAGCTCTACTTTCCAAATATATGATTTTGTTCAAATTAATTACTACCCTTCAGTTTTCTGATCTATAAAAGGGAGATGATGCTAACCATCTTACAGGGTTGTTGGTAGAATTAGATATTCATTCTTTCATTTTGTTCACATTTATTGAGAATCTCCTGTGTTTCAGTACTGTTCTGGGCATTGGGAATTATAGTAATGATCAAAACAGATAACGACCTCTCTCGTAGAGCTCACAGCCTGGTAGGGTCAGGGTAGGGTAGGGAGACTGAGTAAATAAATTAAATATATAGTGTGCTGGGTAGTGATAAGAGCTAAGGAGAAAATGAATCAAGAAGAGACATGAGCCGAAACCGGTTTGGCTCAGTGGATAGAGCGTCGGCCTGCGGACTGAAAGGTCCCAGGTTCGATTCCGGTCAAGGGCATGTACCTGGGTTGCGGGCACATCCCCAGTGGGGGATGTGCAGGAGGCGGCTGATCGATGTCTCTCTCTCATCGATGTTTCTAACTCTCTATCTCTCTCCCTTCCTCTCTGTAAAAAATCAATAAAATATATTAAAAAAAAAAAGAAAAAAGAAGAAACATGAGAGTGTTGGTGGGTGGGTTGTAGTTTTGGTGATTTTTATTATATATATTATTACTGTTGTTTTCCCTATATCTAGGTGTAGTTCTGCTTGTGAGGAGGGTAGACATGGATCTATAATTTTAAGATTTGGGAGACTATGGAGAGAATAGGCTGGAATGGGCTGTTTAAGCCCCAAATTTGAATATATAGACTGTAGGAGGGTATCTGGGCTCCTGGGTTTAAAGGAAAGTAGGACAGGATGCAATAAATGAAGGGTGAAAGAAGTGCCTTTCACTGGAGTTGCCCCCTTCCCTCTCCACAGACACTTTGGACAGATCTTGGAGAGCGAGGCTCAGAGTAGTGCTGGGTGGTTTCCTGGTGTGGTCAGACACCTTGGGAATATGTTGAAGTGATAGCTTTGAGGAATCTTTCTCATGGATATTAATACTGCACATTTTCCCTCCTTTATTGAAGATAACAGTGGAACGATGGATCTCTTTGGAGGTGCAGATGATATATCTTCAGGGAGTGATGGAGAAGATAAACCACCTACTCCAGGACAGCCTATTGTAAGTAAAATTACCAACGTGCACTGGGCCTTTATTCAAGGCTAAGTAAAAAGTTTCTGAGGCACCCTGACCAGTTTGGCTCAGTGGATAGAGCGTCAGCCTGCGGACTGAAGGGTCCCAGGTTCGATTCCAGTCAAGGGCATGTACCTGGGTTGCAGGCGCATCCCCAGTAGTGGGTGTGCAGGAGACAGCTGATCAATGTTTCTAACTCTCTATCCCTCTCCCTTCCTCTCTGTAAAAAACCAATATAATATATTTTAAAAAAAAAGTTTCTGAGGCTAAGGGTCTCTCTTACACCAAGAAAAGGAAGTTGATAACTGAATTATGGTATGAAAATACAGTGAACAGATGACTTTCTTGAAAGATAGAAACATCAGTGATGAGAGAGAATCATTGATTGCCTGCCTCCTGCACGCCCCACACGGGATCGAGCCCGAAACCCAGACATGTATTTTGACTGGGAATTGAACCCTGACCTCCTGGTTCAAAGGTGGATGCTCAATCACTGAACCATGCCAGCCAGACAGGGAACTCTTGGTTTTAAGTGGGAGTAGAAGTAACTGCCCTGGCACATCCATACACTGGGATACTACTCGGCAGTAAAAAAGATTGAATTGTTAATACTTGCAAAAGGTTGGATGAAGTTCCAGGGAAATATGCTGAATGAAAAGAAAAAAGGTGACATACTGTGTGATTCCACTATGTAACATTCTTGAAATGACAAAAATTATAGAAATGGAGAAGAAATTAATGGTTGTTTGAGATTAAGGAGGGATGAGGGCAAGAACGAAGTGGGTGTGTCTGTAAAAGGGCAGTGTGGGTCTTTGTGGTAGGACGTGATCTGACTCTATCAGGGTCATTCTCCTGGTGTGATATTGTGCTATAGATTTGCCAGATGTTACCATAGGGGAAACTAGGTAAAAGAAAAGAAAGAAAGAACTGCCCAGCATGAGGTTGGTGCCACGTTGTGCGAGACTATACTGCAAGGACCTGCGATTTGAGAGCCATTGATTTAAATGTTTTTCTTGTCCATGCCAAGAAGTGTATGTGTGCTGTGTTGATAATCTCTGATCTTAATTAATACAGTGACTTCATATTGAAGTGTTGATTAATTTCACACTTCTGTTGGTGAGTATGTAGAAGATCAATTACAAAACTTATTTTCTTATATTGATGCTTCTAAACTGATCTTGTTTCCCATGAGGTTTTTGGGGGGCTGAGTGGGTAGGAATGGGGATTGAGGGTTGCTTTAGCACTGACATTGATGTCTCAGTAGGCTTCTTGCCTACTAAATAATTAAAATGTGGAAATTGAGCTAGACCCTTCCTAGGATCCCATAAAACTCTAAAATTCTATGCTTTCTTTTTTACTAGGATGAAAATGGATTGCCTCAGGATCAACAGGAGGAGGAACCAATTCCTGAGACCAGAATAGAAGTAGAAATACCCAAAGTAAACACTGATTTAGGAAACGACTTGTATTTTGTTAAGCTGCCCAACTTTCTCAGTGTAGAGCCCAGGTAAGGGAATCAGTTAAAAGTATTTCTAGATGTTGGATAGAAATATGTGGAATGTTGATGTTTTTCTTATTTTACATGAGTTGACTAATCACAAAATGAAAAATTGGTTATAGATCTCTGAAGAAATAAATCAAGCATATTCTGTGACGGAAAAAAGTATAGACTATAATATCAATAAAGGAGACTTTTAATGCTCATAATTGTTTTGAGCAGTTTAATACTTAGTAATTAATAGACAACATAAGCTTTGGGTGTTTTTGGCTGGTATTGCTCTATAAACACTGAAATTGAAAGTAGTGAAATTTGCTAGAGAAATGGCAAATGTCCATTGTAGCAGCCATTGCAGATGTAGAAAACCTAATGGTTTTTGACAGTTAATTAGTGTTCGTGGGTATTATTTATTAATGACATGCAAGTTCTTATGCAATTTAAGCTTTTCTCCCCAAGCAAAAGCAAAATGATACAGAAAACTAGAGCAGGTACAACCTGTTCCTTGAAGACTTATATAAGAATGAAGAATATTTTGAATATTTAGCCTTGCTTGCACTTTATTTCCAGCAACGTGTACCCACACCAAATTTCAAGAAAGTGAAATAATTTAAATACTTCCTAGAAGTTGAAGATATTTGATCATTATGAATTTTAATTATATTAGGATTTTTTAGTATAGTGGTATGTTAGGTATGTTATTATAAAACAGTGATAATATTCTTTACAAAGTATGATTAATAGTTTATTTAAAAAACAATTTTTAGGCCTTTTGATCCTCAGTATTATGAAGATGAATTTGAAGATGAGGAAATGCTGGATGAAGAAGGTCGAACCAGATTAAAACTAAAGGTACTGTTCTATGCTTACTCCTTTCTTTTTTTTCTTTAATTAAAGTAAAACCTGGAGACACTAACTTGAGACTTGAGCTTTTGGAAATGATTTTTATATTTCCTGTTTTATCAATAAATGAGTTGTGTTCCTTTTCAGATTTAAAAAATATATATTTTTATTGATTTCAGAGAGGACGGGAGAGGGAGAAAGAGATAGAAACATCAGTGATGAGAGAGAATCATTGATTGGCTGCCTCCTGCACACCCCCTACTGGGGATCGAGGCATGTGCCCTTGACTGGAATCGAACCCGGGACCCTTCAGTCCGTAGGCAGATGTTCTATCCAGTGAGCCAAACCAGCTAGGGCTCAAATTATTTTTTAGGAAGAAAATATATAGCTTTTGCTCTATAAATGTGTCATTTTTCTTGCTGTTACACTTTTTTTGATGCTTTTAAATAATTATTAGCTGCTTCCTTCATAATACATAGTACTATAGTTTGGTGTTTTAAAACAACTCTTTCCATGTGGACTGTGGGTTAAGTTGCAGCAACTTCCTGCAAGAGGAAATTATTCTTCAGCTCTGCTGGTGTGGCTCAATGGTTGAGCATCAACCCCTGAACCAGGAGGTTACAGTTTGATTCCCGGTCAGGGCACATGTCCTGGTTGCGGGCTTAATTTCTAGTAGGGGGCGGACAGAAGGCAGCCAATTGATGATTCTCATCATTGATGTTTCTTTCTCTCCCTCTCCCTTCCTCTCTCTGAAATTAATTTAAAAATAAAGAGGAAATTCTTCAGGCTCTTTGATCTATGGATAAACAAATCACATACAATAGGAGAATTTGTTACTCATACCTAACACTTCCCCTTATGACTTTCTTTGTATTCTTCTGATTGCTCTTAGGAGAGATTTTTATTGTACTAAGTTCCTGGTAATGCTTCTCTTTGATACCTTGTACTGTCTTGTTACCTCTATCCAAGGAGGGCCTGTAATCTTCCTTTAATCAGGGGGATGTAGATAAAGCTGATGCTGCAGAGCTGAGTTGTACCAGAAAACAAGAAGCAGTTGCACTCATACTAAAACGGGAGCTATGCATTTTAAATTCTTAAATCTGAAGGGTTTCCTGTAAATACGCTTTTTCATTGGGTATTGTGCATGGTGTTAGAATGTAAAGAAACCCCTAGAATAAGGAGCTGAATTTTTAGAACAGTTCCATCTCTTCAAGTCTGATAGATTCACAAGTATCTAAGGAACTTTTGTGTAAAATAGTTTCTATCCAACATGCATGGGCTTCCAAAGCTTTTCAGTGAAATTTCACCACTCCTGCCTCTTAATGGTGAATGCAAATCAAATAAGAAAATGGAGGTAAACAGGGACCAATAACTTGTTCTAGGTCACATAATTAATAGTTATAGTGCTTAACTGTAGTGCTTAGAGTGTTTTTTGTTCTTTGCTGTCCTTTTCCTTGCCTCTTCCCAACTCCCATCCTATATAATAAAAGGCTAATATGCAAATTGTCCTCTCAACCGTGAGTTCGACCAGGGGGTGTGTCTGGCCGGCCAACCGCCCATGTCCCCTCCCCCTGGCCTGCGCAGCCTGATTGGATCAAAGCGGACCCCACCCCTGCACAAATTCGAGCACCAGGCCTCTAGTCTATTAATACTTTTCCTTGGAACATGTATATCTGTTTTTCATGCCTGTTTTAGTGCCTCTGGCATTATTCTTCTGCTTTTCATTTTTCTCATCATTTATATAAATTAATGTAGTTCCTTACTTGTTTGCTTTTTATTGATTTTTGCATTTTTGTCTTTATATCATCAGCAAATGCATCAATATATCTATTATATTTTCAGGTCATGTATACCAGACTGTAGTATAAGCACCAAAGCTTAGAAAGAAATATTTTCTCTAAAACCTTGGTGCTTAGAGTACAAAATGTTTGTGTATAACAGACTACTGTCTTTTGAAACTTCGGCGCTTGGTGGAAAATAACCCTGGACCCTTTGTTTCCTGAGTGATATTCTTGAGACTAGGCTGACCGTTCTTAGGCACTTATTGTTATTATTTGAATCACCTTATATAATAAAAGCATTTCTCAGAATAGCTTCTCAGTTAATGATGTGTTTGCATATTTACAGGTGGCTAACTGATTTTGTATGAGAGGGAAGAAATAGTGACAGATTATTGTTTCCTTTATTAAGAAAATTTTAAATGTACACAGATCTAGTGAAGACCGTATTAAAACTCTCATGTACCCATCACTCACTTCAATGCTTGTCAAGTTGGACAATCTTGTTACATCTATATTCCCGCCCCATCGTACCCTATTTTGAAACAAATTTCAGAATGGTAACATATATAATTCATGCATATTATTTGAGTTCTTTAATCAGCCAGCCTCATGGTTGCTTATTTATTTAAGGAGGAATAAAGAAGGAAAGGGGGAAATCTAGAAGGGAACGGCTAGAAGCCAGTTGCAAAGATAGTCACACCTAACAGAATGGAGACCCAAGAATTCTAAGTGGAAACGGGAGCAGCTGCTTTAGGGTTGATGGAGGGGACTAGGCCTAGGGAAGCATGCGTGGGTGTAGAGCTGTCAGTTTTTAGTGTTGGCTTCTCCTTGCTGCCCTTATTTCACTTTCTCTTTATCCTGGAGTGTACCCTTTTCTAAGTCTTCACCGTCACTGTAGTGGGTTCCCAGGGTGCAGCAGTGACATGCATAGTGTATTGCATTTTCCCAGGAGTCCCGCTGAGTTTTTAATTGCACTCACAGTGGTTTTCATTTTAGGAAACCCTTGAATGTTTTTCAGAACTGTCTGGTATTTTCCGTCTATGTAGTTAAGATAAAGTTAGACTCTAAATCTGCTCAATGCTGGGGTTTTAATTTTCATAGGGTGCTTCCTTTTTCTTACCCGTAAGCAGGGAGCCTCCTTATCTCCCAAGGCCAGTAGGCGTAATGCTTTGGTCCCACATGTACGGGGTTTTAGCCTGTAGGAGATCCTGCTTTATGTAGGGATTTCCAATTCTAAATTGCTGCCTCACATGGCTTCAAGCCTTATCTCCTGTCCTGATAGCTCTTACTGTGTCTTCACACCTCCCAGGGATACCACAGCTTTTGCGTCTGCTCAGACGCTCAGGCACTTGGTTCCCACTGTGACTCCAGCACTAGGAACTCAGAAATCCACTTAAGCATATTTTTGTTGTTGTTAATTTATTCAACATCTGTAGGTTATTAAAAAAAAGAGGGCTTTAAAAAAAAAAAGAGGGCTTTAATGTTTTATATCACTAGCTATGCATGCTTATTCTACAGTTAATGTGTTTCTTGAGGAAAAAAGCATAAACTACAGTGTTCTAAGGCACTTGTATTTTAAAACAGGTAGAAAATACTATACGATGGAGGATACGACGGGATGAAGAAGGAAATGAAATTAAAGAAAGCAATGCTCGGATAGTCAAATGGACAGATGGAAGGTGAGCGCAAATGCCTGAAGAGTGTTGAAATACTCAGAGTGTGGCCAGGAGAAACCAAGTTTTGGAATAAGACCTATTTGTGGGCCACCTTATTAAAGAACTAGAGGCCCAGTGCACGAAATTTGTACACTCGGGGTGGGGTCCCTCAACCTGGCCTGTGCCCTCTCGCAGTCCGGGAGCCCTTGGGAGAGTGGGCCTAAGTCAGCAGCAGTTGGACATCCTTAACGTTGCTGTGGAGGTGGGAGAGGCTCCCGCCACCACCACTGCACTCACCAGCCATGAGTCTAGCTTCTGGCTGAGCGGCGCTCTCCCTGTGGAAGCGCACGGACCACCAGGGGACAGCTCCTGCATTGAGCTTCTGCCTCCTGGTGGTCAGTGTGCGTCATAGCGACCCGGTTGTTCCGCCGTTCAGTCAAGTTGCATACTAGCCTTTTATTATATAAGATTTCCATTGCTTAGTCCCTGGCATTGAATAGAGGCAGGTAGTTGAGAGTCATACAGACTGGTGGCCGAAAATGTGATCCTCCTTTTTGGGTACAGCAAAGTAGTTTGGAAAAGGCACAGCAGCCCCCCTCC
>NW_006285258.1:1289420-1293682 GCF_000327345.1 Myotis davidii
CACCTGCTTGCTGTAAGTGGGAAGTTTAGAAAAACGACCTTTCACTGGGAAGGTAGTAGAGGCAGAGTAAATGTCACAGCCTGTTTTACTTTGAGGTAGGTTGTTTTTCATGTTCTGGCTTTACTCTTTTCTTCTGGGTTCTGTGTAAGGAGAGAAAGCAGCAGTTGGATCACATTTTAAGGGAAGTGAAATGGTAGGATGAAAGCTGTATGACTTTTAACATGTGAAGGGTTCCTTCTTTTCAGCATGTCTCTGCACCTGGGCAATGAGGTGTTTGATGTTTACAAAGCTCCACTGCAAGGCGATCACAACCATCTTTTTATAAGACAAGGTACTGGTCTGCAGGGACAAGCCGTCTTCAAAACCAAGCTCACATTCAGGTAACTATTCTTATCAATGGACTATTTGTTACAGTAAAGCAGTGAAATATAGATGTTGTTCAAATGCCCGACTTCCAATTGACATAATCTCACAGTGGAGTTTTTCAGAGAGCAAGATCTGGTTGTCAGCTCTCTGGGTTCTAAGGCTGTTTTGTCTAGTGCACCAACAGTCGCTGTTTCACAGGGAACCCGGTCATGCTAACCAAACTCACAGGAGACTGTTATGTAAACCAGAATGCCAGCTTTTTAGTTCAAGTGGTTACTGTAACTGCCAAGAGGCCTACAATACGTACTAGTCATTGTGTCTCTTCTTTTTAGTAAAGATCTGGAAGACTGATGAGTAGAGGTTGCTAGTGTGCACGCAGTCAGGAAAGGCGACGCGTTGGTGGGTGTGAAGGCTGGGCCATCCTGTTCCTTCGGCTGCTGCACCCAATGCCACTTCAGGGATGTTTCCCCCGAGCAGCCAGAACACTGAGGCCAGCTGCTGAGGGCTTTCCCCTTCTCCAGACTGTAGACACTACAACAAAATATTTCCTTTTTGTTTCCTTGATTTTAAGCAGATCATCTTCCTTGGGTAATGCTTATGTTTAAAGGGCACAATAATCTTTTTAAAAAAAAATACATTTTTATTGATTTCAGAGAGGAAGGAAGAGGGAGAGAGAGAGAGAGAAACATCATTGATGAGAGAGAATCATTGTTCGGCTGCCTCCTGCACGCCCCTAACTGGGGATCGAGCCCACAACCCTGGCATGTGCCCTTTTTGGGAATCAAACCTGGGACCCTTCAGTCCACAGGCCGACACTTGATCCACTGAGCCAAATTGGCTAGGGTGAGGCACAATAATCTTGGTTATGACTTAGCTTTTTGAGAATTGTAATGGTCAAGAGTATAGGCTTTGGAATTAGATAAACTTGTATTTGAGTCCTGTTTCCACTTGTGTGACCTTAATCAACTTTCTCAACCTTGCTTAGCTTCAGTTTTCTAATATATAAAATGTAATAATTTCTCATAGAGTAGCTGCGGCAGTGAATTCACACAACATGTAAAAGACAACCACCGTGCCTGGCACTTAGTAGTCAGTGCTGCCTGGGCCTGTGCACGCACTGCTGTGAGGTGGGGGTGGGGGGTCGATCTTTGTAAAGCCTTTTCATCCCAGCTTTTCATTTTTGACTTTGCGTGTGAGATAAGAATATTTCAGTGAGCCGTTGAATGAAGAAAGATAAAAATCTGCCACTCGCTATATCCAGTTTAGTGTCCCTGCCTTTTTTTTTCTAGGGACTGAGAAATGGTCGCTGGCCTTGTGTTTTTGTGATGTTGGTATGACTGGCTCACAATGTATATGGTAACTATTGAGACATTTTTGCTTATTTCCTGCAGACCTCACTCTACAGACAGTGCCACGCACAGAAAGATGACCCTGTCCCTTGCGGATAGATGTTCAAAGACACAGAAGATCAGAATCTTACCGATGGCTGGTCGCGATCCCGAGTGCCAGCGCACGGAGATGATTAAGGTGTGTTTGCTGAGCTTATGCTGGGGTTTTTGACATATTGACAATAGCATTTCCCAAATTGTTTACTAATCACCTCTGGTTGACCCACCTCTGTTCCTTCCAGCTGGCATGAGCAGGGAGCTGGACTCGTGGCTTAGGCATTTACCACACAGTCGGTGAATGGCAATCATAAAACAGACCGGGTGTCTGAAAGGATCTGAACTTCTGCAGACACTTTCAAGCATGTTTAAATCATCTGTGCCTGGTTTAGAGTCCATGACAAAAATCCGTGGAAGTGTTAGAGATTTAGTCTAAAACAGAATAAAAGTAGGACAGAAAGTGCCTAAAGGGGAGTCGGGCAGAGTAGATGTGGTTTTTAAGGGCCATTTGTAACATTCCACCTGATAGGCTTTCAAAGCTGACACAGCTGTCACTTAGGCACAGATTCAACAGTGGGTGGTGTGTGCTCGTATTGACACCATGGGCCTTTGTGCAGCACTTGCTTTGAGAAGCTGGAGGCCGTGGTACAGTCTCCCCTGACACTGCTAGGTCCCAGCCATTGCCCCGCCTGCTTCATGGGATTTCATTCCTCGGCAGCAGGGCACGCTGAGGCTCTGGTTGCCTCAGTGTCTGTCTTAGTATCTCACTGTCAGGCTCTGCTGAAGGTGTGGCCCTGGGTCTCAGCTTCTCACTCCTTGTATTTTGTTCATGGAGGCAGTTAACTAAACCAGATTCAGTAACAGTGCCTAACCCAGTGGAATGCAGGGGCACTGGCTTTGAAGTCTGACTTCTTGCTCCATTTCCCCACCTTTTCTTATCAAGGGAGCTGGAGGGACCTGCAGAGACCCTTCTGGATCGCTTTGAGACATCAGTCCCCCAAGCCTTCCTCTATGTTCCCCGCTTCCCTGAACATGTACGAGGAACCCAGTGAGCTTGTTCTTAATCCCCGTCTTGCTGACAGTGATTGTTTTGGTTTTGTTTTTTGGATTTGTTTTGTTGCTAATCGTCACCTGAGGATATTTTTTCCATTGATTTTTTGAGAGAGTGATAGGGAAGGAGTGGGGGGAGAGAGAAAGAGAGGGACAGAGAAACATCAGTGTGAGAGAGACACATCAACTGGTTGCCTCCCACATGTGCCCCCAGGATTCATGTCCTGAGCCTTTGCCAAACAATGGCTGACTGGGGCCAGGGATTGAACTCGCAACCAAAGTATAAGCCCTTGGTAGGGATTTGAATCCAGGACACTTCTGTCTGCAGGCCAACGCTCTAACCACTGAGCACGGGCCAGGGCCTGCTGACAGTACAACCACATTCTGCTTAATGAAACAGTTTGCTACATAGAAAGTATAGCAACAGAATTATAGTTGTATGCAATAATACAGAACAGTTAAATGAGGAATTCAGAGAAATGCCAGACCATCCCTGACCTCTCATACCTGCCTCTGTCTTATGAACCCCAACATGTGGGATGCCAGGCAGATGAAGGGGATGAAGGCTCCACTTTGGGGCTCAGGGACCGGCCCCTGCCTGCACATTCTCACCCTGTTGTCGGGAGCTGTTGGGCCCAGACAGGAACATTGGGCTCTGTGGGCTTTGGTGGAGCCTGGGCCAGTCAGGGTCTGTCTCTTGGGAACAGAAACGGCCTCCCTCAGGCATCGCTGGGCATGAGGACATGGCTCAGCTGGTCGCTGCTCTCTGGGCCCTGACCGGCAGCACAGGGGACGTGGCGGCCCCAGGCTGTGCCTGTGCCAGTTCTGATCGGACGGACGGCGTGAGGGGCCGTCTGCCTCTTCACCCTGGTGTGGCCTTCACGCCTTAGAGCTGAGCAGATCGCGTGTGAGGTACCAGGTGTGGCTTGGAGAGGTCTGTCCTCTGCAGACACGGGGAACCCGTAAAAGTAGGTTCCAGTGAGCACAAAAGTTGTTCATTTTTAAGTTCACTGGTTTATTGGCTTCTTTACAGAAAGAAAAACAACGCTTGAGGGCTTCTACTCGCCAAGGGACAATCCATCCTCGGGGGAAGCAGAACCGGCAGGGCCCGAGTGCCCGCTACCAGGAGTCCAGCAGTGACAGCGAGGAGGAGGAAGGTGAGTAATTCAAAACCAGTCCCAGGGGAACTCGGAGGTGAGTCGATGTGGAGGGAACATTTCATCTGAGCCCCGGTGCCTGCTTTTGCTCTGGTGGACTCTTATTCCCTGGCCTGCTGTTACTTAGAGGGCGGTACAGAGGTCTCTTATTATTATTATTTTAATTATTATTATTATTTTAATTCTTTATTATTGAAAGTATTGCCTATGTCCTCCTTTTCCCCCATTGACCTCCTCCAGCCCGCCCCTGGCCCCCGTCCCAGGCCTTCAGCACCCTATTGTCTGTGTCTATGGGGTATTTTTG
>NW_006285258.1:1295207-1315469 GCF_000327345.1 Myotis davidii
AGGCAGAGGAAGGGGATGAAGGCTCCACTTTGGGGCTCAGGGACCGGCCCCTGCCTGCACATTCTCACCCTGTTGTCGGGAGCTGTTGGGCCCAGACAGGAACATTGGGCTCTGTGGGCTTTGGTGGAGCCTGGGCCAGTCAGGGTCTGTCTCTTGGGAACAGAAACGGCCTCCCTCAGGCATCGCTGGGCATGAGGACATGGCTCAGCTGGTCGCTGCTCTCTGGGCCCTGACCGGCAGCACAGGGGACGTGGCGGCCCCAGGCTGTGCCTGTGCCAGTTCTGATCGGACGGACGGCGTGAGGGGCCGTCTGCCTCTTCACCCTGGTGTGGCCTTCACGCCTTAGAGCTGAGCAGATCGCGTGTGAGGTACCAGGTGTGGCTTGGAGAGGTCTGTACTCTGCAGACATAGGGAACAGGTGTTATCCTGAGCGAGGCATTTCATGTTCTTTATCGTAAAGGTAGTTTCAAGTGGGCACTAAACTAGCTCATTTTTTTAAGTTCAGTGGTTTATTTGCTTCTTTACAGAAAGAAGAAGAACGTTTAAGGGCTTCTATTCGTAGGGAGTCTCAGCAGCGCCGAATGCGAGAGAAGCAGCACCAGCGGGGCCTGAGTGCTAGTTACCTAGAACCTGATCGATACGATGAGGAAGAGGAAGGTGAGGAGTCCATCAGCTTGGCTGCCATTAAGAACCGATACAAAGGGGGCATTCGAGGTGAGTTTGTGCAGAAACTTCATTTCAGGGTTCAGAAATGTATCTTTGCATTGGGAATGCTCTGAATATCCACTCACTGGACATTTTATTTTTAAGGGTTGATATACTTCAAGGTTTAATGAAATACTCAGTGCAGAATTCTTTCAGGTGAGCCTGACAGAATAGAAACTGCTGTGGCTCTCACTTGCAGACTTTTGTTCCCTCAGCTTCTGCTTTTCTGGTTTGAAAGTTTGCCAATTCTATTTGGAACTTTTCTCAACTTTTTATTTTTTTAATATATTTTCATTGACTTCAGAGAGAAAGGGAGAGGGAGAGAGAGATAGAAACATCAATGAGAGAGAATCATTGATCGGCTGCCTCCTGTACATCCCCCACTGGGGTTCGAGCCCACCACCCAGGCACGTGCCCTGACTGGGAATGGAACCCTGACCTCCTGGTTCATAGGCTGACACTCAACCACTGAGCCACACCGGCCAGGCCTCAACTTTCTTTAAATTACTAATTGGGAATCAAGAAGATAAATTTTTCAGGAAATTCATAGTGATTCCTTTCAAAGTTCTTTTTTTGCATATTTTCTTCTTTCACAAATACCAATAATTTTAAATGGTCAACATCTGGTTTGAAAGTTTGCCAATTCTATTTGGAACTTTTCTCAACTTTTTATTTTTTTGCCTGCTGAATCCCAGGCAAACACCCAACCACGCTCCACGCACCCTGTTTGATCCTCAGAACACAGTTGGTAAGTGAAGAGATCTTGAACTGGGTCACTTGACTCCGGAGGCATCTGCCTCCGTCACAATACTGCACTCAGGTGTCCCCACAGCCGGTGGGAAGATGACCTGCTGAAGAGCAGACTGAACCTGGAGGTCAGAGACTTGGCCTGGACTCAGGATCCTGCTTGCTCTAATCTCGTTCTGCCACTTTGTAGTTGGGTGACTTCTGGGAAGTTATAATGCCTCCCTTCTGTTACCTAACTATGAAAAAACAACCTATTAATAGTAGTACTTACACCACGAGCTTGTTTTGAGAATTGAAGGATCTGCTACATATAAAGTACTTCACCCAGTGCCTGGCACATCCCAAGTACTAAATAAATATTGCCTAAAACAGCTGTTCTTGTTTTTACTACTCAGCTTTGAGCAAGTGACTTCACGTCTGAATAGTGGGCACCACATCTGTAAAGTGAGGCTTTAATTCTCCAAATTAGCTGTCAGAGCTTCGGGAGTGACTGTGCAATGTAAGCGGTACCGTGGGTGACCACACATCCTCATCTGTCCCTGTCGAGGGATACATTTTAAGAACAGCTAGATCTCCCCTTCTGTGACTGTCCTATAAACCCCTCCTTTCCTTGCAGTGATTGTGTTTGTTCTGGTGCGCTTTGCTCCTTCCTTCCTACCTGTGATTTAGTTCTGAACTGTAGTACAGGGACCTTTTATTTTTTTGTTAATGCTAATCTCCCACAGAAAAGATCAGTTGTGGAAATAGCCACATAAAACCAAAATAAACACAAAAAATTGAGGTTGCTTTTTGGGAGAGAATTATATAACACTAGAGGCCCTGTGCACGGGTGGGGTCCAGCTGGCCCTGCAGGGGGGAAGGGATTCGGGAGGTTGGCTGGTTGGCCCCGCCCCCGATTGAGGTGTTGGAGGCCGATCGGGGCCAGGATCAGGCTGCTTGGCTGCCACGGTGTGTGTCATAGCCACTAGTTGTTCTGGTTGTTTGCCGTTCCAGAGATTTAAAACCTATCAGACCAGCTCATTAGCGTGCAGTTCTATCCAGTAGTTAGACAGGTAGCGAGTGGGGAGAAGGGGAAGAAGGCTTTGGGTTCTGAGGCGAGAGGGTTGGTCTGAAACAGGCTGCTGTTATCCCACCCGAGGTCCACCTGTGCTGGGACATCACAGATTACCTCTCATCTACACCTTCTTTCAAAATGTCTACCTGGCAACAAAAGGTCTTTACAGGAGCAGGAAACCACCTCTTCTATCTTCAGAGCTCACTTTGGAACTATTTAATTACCCTCCATGAAAGAATGACTTGGGCTTTATAGCTTATTCGGAAGAGTAGTGGTGTCTGTTTCGTTAGTCACCTAGCACACAGCCTCTTTAATATTGAAAGTGGTCATGTGAACCATTCTTGTATTTTGAAAGGGTAAGTGCTTCATTACAATATATCTAAACTTACATCTGTCTTCAAATCAGAACATTTTAAATTATTTGCTTCCTCTGGGAAAATGTGCAGAAGGAATTAAAGATACTCATCAGAAGAAAAGTCCAGGAATGAATAGATAGCTGTCTTTGAAAATCACTCAAACACCTTATTCCTTTGCTTTCAGAGGAACGAGCCAGGATCTATTCATCAGACAGCGATGACGGATCAGAAGAAGATAAGGCGCAAAGATTACTCAAAGCAAAGAAACTCACCAGTGATGAGGTAAAACCAAATTTATTCAATTTTAGGGGTTTCCTCTGTGCCTACAAGTCAGCTCTGGAATGAAGACAAGCTCACAGCCCAGGAGCACACAGATGTCCCCACACTTCACTGAAGCTCAGTGAGCCAGTGCAATCACAGGAAGGGATGTCCCAGGGGAGGGCCTGACACCTGTTTGGATGGGTGTTGGAGGCTGCTCAGAGGAGACCTTTCACTGGGTGTTAAGGAAAGTGTTCTCTTGTAGGGCATACCGGTCAGGGTGGCATACCTGGTGGATGGAAAGGCCTGGGAGAAGACACATGGCCCTGAGATACTAGGGCTCGACTAGAGAACTAGAAATCATTCAGTGTGGGGAGATCAGAGGGTGTATTTATTTTTCCCTTTTTCTTTTCAATATATTTTTTTAAGTTATGGAAATCTGATGGTAGAAAAACTGATTTCTTTTTGTTTCAATGAAATACTGCTTGAAATAATATTGCGTAACAATACATTTTATATTCTTTTTTTTTAAAATATAACCTTTACTTGTTTATTTGTTTTTTAATCCTCACCAAGGACATGCTCATTGATTCTTAGAGTGAGAGGAAGAGGGGGCAAAGAGAGAGAAACATAGATTGGCTCTCTCCTGCACACGCCCTGACCAGGAATTGAACCCGTGACCTTTCCGGGTATGGGATGATGCTCCAACCAACTGAGCTACACTGGCCAGGACTTAACTTATATTCTTAACAGTATCCTTTTCAAATTATAAGAGTATAGGTACTGCCCAGCTGGTGTTGCTCAGTGCTTGAGCATCCACCCAGGAACCAGGAGGTCGCTGGTTTGTTTCCTGGTCAGGGCACATGTCTGGGTTGTGGGCTCGATCCCCAGTGCGGGGCGTGCAGGAGGCAGCTGATTGATGCTCTCATTGATATTTCTATCTCTCTATCTCCCTTCCCCTCTCTCTTAAAAAAAAAATCAATTAAAAAAAGTATTAAAAAGTACAGGAACTAAGAAATTTAAAGGCCTAGATTGATGGATTCCTCCAGAATTGATTTATATTTTCCTCTGCCCAAGTGCCTTGGATAGCAGCTACCTGGGCCCACTTTAAATTATATTCTGGAAATAAGATCTTTTTAGATGACCTGAAAGAATGATTTCTGAATTTTCCTAGAATTCTTTTTAATACCATGCTAATTCATTTTGATGCTTGAGATTAGAAAAATTTCTTCCTTTCATTCATTAAGTAAGGGGCTGGGAAATTATATCCCACTTACCTAATATGGCTGGTTGATTAGAACCTACCCATGCTTATTTATTTGTGTGTCATCTGTAGATGTTTTCCTGTTACAGTGGCAGAGTTGAGTAGTTGCAGCAGAAACCGTATGTTTTACAAAGGCCAACACATTTATTATTTGGCCTCTTCCAAAAAAGTTTGCCGACCCCTGCAAACTTTGTTTCTGGTTCACATTACACTAAAGATGTAGTGCTTTGGGGCCTGCTATTATTCTGCCTTTGTCTCTAGTCCTCAGCACCCTGCGAGGCATAGCAACTAACGCTCAAGTTCACAGAACTTGGTAAATGTGCTCAAGGAGGACAGTGTTAGTGCTCTGCTTATCTCTGTGGGTTCCTGCTTTCACTTCATTTTTGGCCTCTGATTATACTTTATTTTCTTGCCATCTCATTGATTTGTTTATACTTTTCCATCATTGTTATTTCCAGTGGGAGGGTTATTCAAAAGATTGTTCTGTCACCCAGGAAATACCATATGTTCCTGTTATCCATGATTTTAATGTATTTTGATCATTTGGGCCTTCTGTGAGCTGAGCTTCTGTAAGCTCTTATGTGAAGCAGAATTTCATTCTTGGCATTATTTGTTAATCACAACATTTAATATTTCTCAATCATTGTTGGAAGTGGCATGATATGGAAGGTAATTGGACAGAAATTATTAAATCACTCTGCAGCATATATAAAACAAATAAATTATGTAGGAAACATCTTAATGATGTGTTTACAGTGTGTTGAACTGTTGGCAAATGGGGATCCTTATTTGAGCAGATGCTGCTTTATTTCTTGGCAAGCAGAGACTGAGAGTAAAAATTGAGAAGTGCTGTGGGATTTCTCTTTATTCCTCGTATTCTCAGAAAGGATATTTTAACTTGTGATCCATCAAGTAGCCTTCTTCGAGGCTGGGCAATTACAAATCTATAACTCTGTGAGTGCCTCTGAGCTGTCTGTTTAGGACAGTGATGGCGAGCCTTTTGAGCTCGGCGTGTCAGCATTTTGAAAAACCCTAACTTAACTGTGGTGCCGTGTCACATATAGAAATTTCTTGATATTTGCAACCATAGTTGCAAAGATTTAGATTTTTGATATTTATTTTATATATTTAAATGCCATTTAACAAAAATCAACCAAAAAGATGAGTTTGCGTGTCACCTCTGACACGCGTGTCATAGGTTCGCCCTCACTGTATTATAGTAAGTAGCAGGTAGAATGGATAACACAGAACAAAAAGTGCTCCCTTCCCTCCCCAACAGGGTGTAAGTTATAGGAGAGGAGAAGAATACAGCTTCTTACCCTCCCTTATTTTGTAAGCAGCAAAAACTTTAGAAAACCCAGATTACTTCAAAGGTAGAAAAATGGGTAGGAGGAGAAACTGGGAAAGGAAAGAGCCATGAGGAAACATGACAGCAATGGAAAGGCAGGGGCATGGCCAGTCCTCAGCTGGCTGTGTTTTCACAGTTTACGTGTAATTACTCGGTGTAGTTGTTTTGAATGCCTTCTAGCACTTGTAGATTTGGAAACCGGTTACGACCCCGACCACCGTTTTTATTCACCTGGTGAATGTTCTTTTTAAAATAGTTATTTGATTTTGAGTTTTCATAGAGTCACTCACCTCAGAGCTACTTTGATAAACCTTTCTAGAAATAGTCTCTGTTGATGTTTAGATTGAAAATGTTTTTGTCTATTTAGGAAGGTGAACCTTCTGGAAAGAGAAAAGCAGAAGATGATGATAAAGCAAATAAGAAGCATAAGAAGTACGTGATCAGTGACGAAGAGGAAGAAGATGATGACTGAAGTACAAAGTGTGAAAACATTTATATATTTTATTGTATAGTTTGTCTTATAAATATGATGTACACATGCACATGAGTTATTTTGACTGAAATGAATTGATTTGCTTTTCTGTAATTTTAATTGTAATAAAATGTTTTTTAAAGACAAGTCTCTATTTAAGAAATTGACTTTTCCCAAAGCAAGTTGATTTTATTAACTTGAGTCTTAGGTTTTCTTTTTCATATTTATATTTATTTATCTAATTTTTGAGTCTTAGGTTATAGTGAATTCCTGCTGCTCTGGTGCACCCCCTCCCATCCCCCACAAGGAAGCCTCCTGGGCAGGGCCAGATGGGGCTAGTTAGGCATACAGAGTTTAAAGGGGCACAAAAATGTCTTAGTTTGCTAGGGCTAACTAATACATAGTACCACCAGCTGGGTAGCTTGAAACCACTGAAATGTATTCTCGCACTGTTCTGGAGTCTAGAAGTCCCAAATCGGGTTCCTTGCCCTGTCCTGGTTTGGGGGGACTCCCAGTTACCCTTGGTCCCAGTCTCTGCCTCTTTCTTCACATGACATTTCCCTGTGTGTCTGCTCTGTGTCTCTGTATCTCCAGATCTCCCTCTCCCAGATGCACAACCGTCAGCGGGTTTAGGGCCAACCCTAATCTAGTGTGACCTCATCTTAACCAATTACATCTCTAAGACCCTATTGCCAGAGTCACATTCTGAGGTTCTGGGTGGGTATGAATTTTGAGGGATCCCTACCTACTGTAGTAATCAAGATTAATAATGTAATGCAACATTTTAAAAAATTGAAACGTATGTCAAAAACCCCATGCTGAACAAAATGTCAACATTTTACATAAAAACAGGATCTGCTCTTTCTGTGCCATGGTGGTGCGTGCAGTTGACTCTTGCCAAGTCTTCTCACAGGACTTTCAGGATTGAGCGGTTCCTGGCCAAGACACAGACGCAGAATGGCCCGTTCCCCAGTGGATTCCGGTGGAAACTGGCAATAAAATCAGGTACAACTCCAGGAGGAGCCATCGGGGGAGAACCAAGCGGGGTCTAGAAGGGATTGCACATGATGTAGCTCACCTGTTTATTCCGTGTCCGGATTGCTTACAATCTACCACATCACTGAAAAGATCACTCTATCTGGACAGTTGGGCATGTATTATTGGGAAATTATTGAAGAATGATTTTCCTCTTTGTTAATATGTTTCTGCACTAGTAGGTTGGTTCAGTAATAAATATGTGAGGCCTTTAAAAAAGACAGATGTGGCAGGACTGGGGTTAGGGGAAGGCAAGGGAGAGGGGCAGAGCTGGTTAGATTCTCTTTAAAATTCTGTATTTTGTTCATGGTGTTTTGTTTTTGTCTTGTTTTGCATGGAACTTGAGAAATGCTGCAATATTACTTATCTTGAACACTGAGATTTTGGCACCTCTTAGATTTCTCTCTTGTCGCATCCTGGTCCTGGCCCTGCTGTCGCACTACATGGTGGCTGAGTTCCACAGGTGAGTCCCCCAGGGCGTGAGCCAGGTGGAAGCTGTGTTACCGTTTCTTGCTTTCTCCTTTTATGACTAGCATCCACAGTCCCATCAAGCCCTAGCTGGTTTGGCTCAATGGATAGAGTGTCAGCCTGAGAACTGAAGGGTCCCAGGTTCAATTCTGGCCAAGGGCACATGCCTGGGTTGCGGGCTTGATCCTCAGGAGGGGTGTGCAGGAGGCAGCCAATCAATGATTCTCATCATTGATGTTTCTATCTCTCTCTCCCTCTCTCTCCCTCTCTAAAATCAATAAAATATATATTTTTTAAAAAGCCCCATCAAAATCCACCACATTCTGGTCATTTGAAATAAGTCAGTGATGCAAGCCCATATTCACAGAGTGGGAGTTTGACACCTCTTGATGGTAGGAATTAGCAAAGAATTTGCAGAGGTTTTAAATCCACCCCACACGTGTCTTTTCTGTAGTGCTCTCCTACATGCACTAATCTTTCCCCTGTGACTGGACTGCACCCCACTTCCTTCTACTGCTGTTGTGCCGTCTGCGTGTGGTGGTTGTGGGAAGCCTACGTGGTTACAGAGGAAGAAAAGCGACATCAGGAGAAGGTTCTGAATCACTGTCAGTCACGTTCCTAACTCGGAAACCTTCAGTCCCTTCGCTGTTTTTCCTATCAAGTTGAAACTCCTCTCATGGCTTTAAAGAGCCTTCATTCTGACTCTCTCTTCCAAGGCAACATCGTTTTTTTTGTTTGTTTTTAAGGAAAAAATTAATGTTTTAATATTGTTTAGTTATAATACGATTTTTTAAAATGGGGAAAATGTGTACCTACACAATAGCCTGTCACAGTAGTGAATAATAAAATTACAATTTCTGTTTCAAGACTTATCTTTTACAAATTTGTCAGTGATTTTCTGACACTTGAATTTTTTAAAATATATTTTTATTGATTTCAGAGAGGAAGGGAGAGGGAGAGAGAATCATTGATTGGCTGCCTCCTGCACGCCACCCAGGGAGATTGAACCTGCAACCCAGGCATGTGCCCTGACCAGGAACCAAACCCGTGACCTACTGGTTCATAGGTTGACGCTCAACCACTGAGCCACATCAGCTGGGCACAATTGAATTTTTAAATTCATATTCATTTTCAATATAGGTAGATTTGTCAATTTTCACATAGTTTATCAAAGAATACTTCATTAATTTTAATTTCAAAAAAGTCTTATAAAGCACCAGATACTCATTATTAGGAAAAGTTATATATAAGGATACACTGATAGCAATTCATAAAATCTCGTTTCACAATCAATGCCAGAAATTTCAACTCTTCCTTTCCTCCCAGATTAATTCTAGAAGTTTTCAGTGTCTGCAGTGGGAAAAATATTTAAACACAATTAAAAACTAATCACATAGAATGGCAGAATTGAAGTCAAGTTCTATTTCTTCACTTTTATCTTTGTGCTGTTTACTGTTTAAACACAGAAATGCATAGTCCTTCATGAACCGAAAATATAAACTGCACCCAAAATGAGCTTGAATTATTCTGAACTGTTGTGAAACTACTCTTTAAGTAAACACATGTGACTGAATCCCTGGGTGTTGGGAGGTTGATTGTATCACCAGAGTTCCCAAAGTAACTTCAATGTGTATGCAATTTTTATTTAAAGATAAATTGTATGTGCTAATTTGAATATTACACATATATTATTAAAACAACATTCAACTGTAATTGCAGCAAGTGTAAAAAGTTAAAGCAACAAGTTTTGTTTTGGGAAAGAACATTTTATCATTGATAGTATTTAGAATTGCTGGCTACCTTTATTGAATGATCTCAAGGTAGGCCTCCCCCATCTGCCCTTTGTTTTTTGTCAGTCCTCACCCAAAGATATTTTTTTCCTTTGACTTCTTAGAATGGAAGGAGGAGGGGAGGGGAGGGGGAGAGAGAGAGAGAGAGAGAGAGAGAAGAGAGAAAAGAGAGAGAGAGAGAAGAGAGAGAGAGAGAGAGAGAGAAAACATCAATGTGAAAGAGACACATTGATTGGTTGCCTCCTGCATGTACCCCGACCAGGGCCAGGGATCAAACTGCAACCCAGGTATGTGCCCGCAACCCTTCAGTCTGTGGGCGGACGCTCTAACCACTGAGCAACTGGCCAGGGCTGATCGGCTCTGTTCTTGACACCCACTGTTAGGAGACGGCTATTTTTATGAGAGTCACATAGTTCTGGTGGTTTTGTGAGCTGAGGCACTGACCGCCTTTGCTGTAGACTATCTTCCCAAGAAGCAACATGGAACAGTTTCCTTTTTCTTTCTCTCCATGCCTAGCGATGCTGGGGCCAATCACGTTCCAGCCCTGCCTGCAGCCCCCTGTTAGGGGGCGCCACAGAAGCCTGGCTGGAAGCCTAGACAGGAAAGAAAAGACTGCTTCTTCCTGTTTGTTGGTGGGACCTTCTGGGGGCTTCCTGTTGCCTCGCAGGTCTCTGGGGGGCAGCACTCCTTGGCCCCACAGGCGCAGTTCCTCCCACAGAGCCCCCTGCAGCCTGCAGTGTTGCTGACACCTGGAGGCCGGCTCTGCCCCGCTCCCTCAGAGACCCAGCGGCAGCTGGACCCTTGCTGAGGTAAAGCTCCGTCCCACAAGCTCAGTTTAGCAATCCCACCTCTTCGCTCTGAATTTGCTACTTCTGTGAGCCCTTAGCCGTCTCCTTTTATACTTTTTGTAACGTTATTGACAACTTGAAACCTAAGTATAATTTTTTTAAGGTAACTTCTGTATAGGCAGCTGGTATGTTTCCTGTTGCCCAGCTCGGGCCTGAGGAAACGAATCCTCAGAGAAGCTTTTTGGAGGTTGGTGCGGGTTTGCACGCAGGACTCGGCTCCTCAGCCCTGGGGAGCAGATGCTGCTCATCAGGTTACCCCCTTGGCTGAGGCTCAGGCGGCTGCTCCCCTTGTGTGGCAGTGAGGGCTGTACGTCTGCTGTGTGGGATGGATACTTCTAAGTGTCCCCGAAATGACCACAAGCTTAGGTCTTCTTTATTTTTTTTAGTTATTATTTATTTTTAATCCTCACCCAAGGACATGCTTAGAGACAGGAATGGGGTGGAGGACGGGGGACGGGGAGACCTATGATGAAAGAGAAACCTCAATTGACTGCCTCCTGCATGCCCCCCACTGGGGATCAAGCCAGCCACCCTGGTATGTGCCCTGACCTGGGAATCGAACCCGCAACTTCTCAGTGCATGGGACAACCCTGAACCAACTGAGCCACACCAGCTAGGGTGGGGTGGATACTTCTAAGTGCCCCAGGGCACTTACAGAAACAAAATCACAAGCTTAGGTCTTTTTAATTAATTAATTTATTTTTTAATCCTCACCTGAGGATATGCTTAGAGAGCGGGAAGAGGAGAGGAGAGGAGAGGAGAGATGAGGAGAGGAGAGGAGAGGAGAGAGAGAGAGAGAGAGAGAGAGAGAGAGAGAGAGAGAGAGAGAGAGACATGAGAAACATCTACTGGTTGCCTTCGTACAATCCCTGGCAGGGAATTGAACTGGCAACCTTTTGGTGTGCAGGATGACACTCGACCAACGGAGCAACACGGGCCAGGCACCAGCTTAGGTCTTTTAAATGTTTAGCTCCAGTCATGGTCAGAGAACCAGCGTGCTTTCGTGACTGCCCTGAAGGAATCTCATATTTACAGTCGGAGGGGCTAAGGTCACTGAAAATCGAACAGCATTTAATCATGTGACTGCAGAATTACCCCGTCAACTGAATTCACAGCCTCGTCAGGTCTTTGTGTGAAAGGGCATTTGGGGGAGAAGGAAACTATTAATGAGGAAATCTGGACTCAGATGAAGCTCAAAACCTCAATTTCCAGTCACTCAGCCTCCCTGTCCTGAGGAAACTGTCCTATTCTGTTTGAAAACACTGTGATAACAAGACCTGGGCCAGTTTCCATTCTTGACTCATCCAACTGACCCACTTTTTACCAGTGACCCATCACTAGGATCTCATCACTTAGCAAAGAAAGCACAAACTGACTAGAAATAGCTTATGCACCAAAAGAACTACAATATTTTGCTAATAAATACAGGCAGAGTCTGGGGAATATGTGTGGAAGTGGGTCTAATAATGAGATGAAGGACAGACTGGAACACTAGTTTGGGCCAAATTTACTGATCTGGGTGCACTTGTATATTCTGAGTTTGATGTGTTAGCACATACAACAGGACATGGCTCTCTGCTTGGTTGGTTAATGAAAGAAAACTCAATGGTTACCTCCATTTAATGAAGTTGAAATGTCCAAGTTCCCTGGAATTATGTGAAGGGAACCCAAAGACTTAGGGAAATAGGATTGTTGGGGTACACATCTCATGTGACCTGCATACCACCCCTTACCTTCTCCAGCTACCTCCCTTGAGAGGCCAGCTAAAAATAATAAGTATTTAACATACCTCACAGTTTCTGAGGGTCAGGGCGGGCTCAGTAGGGTGGTGCTGGCTTGGGGTCTCTCAAGAGGCTGCAATCAAGACATTGGAGCCCTGACTGGATTGGTTCAGTGGATAGAGTGTCAGCCTGCAGACTCAAAGGTCCCAGGTTCGATTCCGGTCAAGGGCATGTACCTTGGTTGCGGGCACATCCCCAGTGGGGGATGTGCAGGAGGCAGCTGATTGATGTTCCTCTCATCGATGTTTCAAACACTCTATTCCTCTCCCTTTCCCTTCCTCTCGATAAAAATCAATAAAATATATATATTTTAAAAGACATTGGATAATTCTGAGACTGCATTATCTGATAGCTTGCCTGGGGCTGAGGATCTGTTTCTAAGCCGGCTCCCCCGGCTCTTGGCAGGAGGTCTCAGTTTCTCACCAGCCTCTCCATAGCAGCTTGAGTGCCTTTGCAGCATGGCAGCTAGCTTTCTCTAAAGCCAGTGACCCAAAAGAGAAATCAAGGCAGAAAAGCCACAAGTTTGCCCTGGCTGGCAGGCTCAGTAGTTAGAGCCTCAGCTTGCAAACCCAAGGATTCCTGGTCAGGGGCACATACCTGGGTTGCAGGTTCGATCCTGGCCCCATGTGCATGTGCAGAAGGCAAAGCAGTCGATGTTTCTCTTTCTCCCCCTCCCATCATCCTCCACTTTCTCTAAAAATCAATGGAAAAAAATGTCCTCAGGTGAGGATTAACAACAACAACAACAAAAAGAAATCTCCCAGTTTGAAGATCCTGTGCTTCCTAAGAAAGCCACAAGTTCATGGCTTAGCCTTGGAAGTGAGGTTGTATTCTATCGATCACACAGACCAACCAGGACAGTGTTGGAGGGACCACACAAGGGCAAGGATATCAGAGGCAGGAATTGAGAAGTATCTTGAAAGGTGTCCGTCACAACTTTGCTTTCCACCAAATTTATCACCTTCCTTCTCCATAGATACTCTCCTCAGGCTTCTGAGGGCCAGCTGAGGGAGCCCGTTTGAGGTTAGGTTTGTCGAGATTTGGTTTATGGATCTTGGGAATATGTTGAAGTGATAGGCTAAGAACCATCTGAAGAATTTTTCAGAGAAATTTCAACTGTGCATTTCTCTCCAACATGGAAGCTTCTAGTGGAACCATGGATCTGTTTGGAAACATAGATGATATTTCTTCCGAGAGTGATGATGACAGTCAACCACCTGTTCTAGGACAGCCTGTTGTAAGTACGGTCACTAATCTCCACTGTCCCACTGCTCAAAGCGAAGGGAGAATTTCCAGAGGCCCTGACTTTCATGTGGAGAGAGCACAGGGAGAAGAACAGCAGCCTGAAACAGCTGATGAATGGGTGACTGTCTTAGCTATGCTGAGAATTTCTGGATATGATGGGGCATAAAAGGAACTGCTTAGAATGAGGTTGATGTCAAGCTTTAGAAGCTAGACTGTCAGGACTCAAAATTTAAAAACCTTTGATTTAAAAGTTACTCAAACCTGTGCCAATTGTAATAGTTACTTAGCTTTGAGGGATTGCATAATTTCACACTTCTGTTGTTAAATATCTTATGCAAACTCGATATGTCAGCAAAATAGACTTTTTTTTTCTTTCTGGTAACGCAGGCTACTAACTCTTGTGAATGTTGTGGTGGGGGTAGGAGAAGAGAGGATGAAACTTTAGGGAAAAGTCTGGAGGGGTTGCTGACTGCTTTGTCCCTACACTGGTGTCAAACCTGCATCTGCCTGGTGCGGGAGGCGAGCTGGGCATTTCCAGTGTCACTTCACGCTCTCACATCCTGGTTCTTCTCTAGCATGCGCGGGGATTGCCTTGGGACCTGCAGGAGGAAGAGCCGATTTCTGACACCAGGATAGAAGTGGAAACTCCCTTCTTCAGATCTGATTTAGGAAACAAATTGCATTTCGTTAAGCTACCCAAATTTCTCAGCATAGAACCCAAGTAAGAGAACTGATTCAAGTTTTCTTTTTCTCAAGATATTGAATGAAAACATGTAGAATGTAAATGTGTTTTCTTATTTATCATGAGTTGGCGAATCACAAAGATGGGAGATTTCTCATCTAATGAAAAAATAAGTTTATGATGTTCTGTGGTAGAAAAATGATAGATTACTGGTGTGTGAGCTTTTTTATGTTAACATGGAGTTTCTAATGTGAGATTTTTTTTAACCTTTTTTAAAAATATATTTTTATTGATTTCAGAGAGGAAGGGAGAGGGGAGAGAGATAGAAACAGCAATGATGAGAGAGAATCACTGATCGGCTGCCTCTTGCATGCCCCACACTGGGGATTGAGCCCACAACCCAGGCATGTACCCCGACTGGGAATTGAACCTTGATCTTCTGGTTCCTAGGAGATCAACCACAGAGCCACGCTGGCCAGGCAACATCACACTTTTCTTTGAAAATATGGAGAGATAGATCATGTGTCACCTGTAATTAGAAGACATTTTATCAAGCGAAGAAGACTGAATTATTTAGTCACGTTTGGATTTTATTTCATGTAATATATTTTTAAATCAAATTTCAAGAGAGTACAGTAATTTTTATATTTCCTTGAAGTTAAATGCCTTTACATGAAGTGATTCGCCTACTGGATTTTTAAAAACACATTGGTGCATGTTGTTAAGATTATAATTTGTAGTATTAATCATATTCACTACTAAATATGGCTAATTGACATTAAAAACAATTTTTAGACCTTTTGATCCTCAGTATTATGAAGGTGAATTTGCAGCTGAGAAAGTGCTTGATGAGGAAGAGAGAACCAGGTTAAAAATAAAGGTAAAGTTTACTTTAATCCTTTCTTTTGGTAAGTTTTTCCTTTTTATAAAGTAGAATACAGGGATAATAACTTGATACTTGAGCTTATGAAATGATCTTCCATATTTACTATTCAATCAATAAATAACAGTTTAGAACAAGGAATTAAATGCCTTTTCAGAATATTTTTAGGGGAGAAGGTACATCATCGTTTTTTAATCCCTGTAGAATTGTCACTTTTCTAATCTTTTATTTGTAGTTGTAATTTTTTGACAAAAGACAAAAATTCTTGAAAATTGTTGGCTACCTCTTTTGGGATAAAGATAATGTAGGGAGGCCATGGAACTGCCTGCACATTTCACAGTGGACAGATCATAGCAACTTCCCACAATAGAACTATCTCAGGCCCTTTATGGGAATTCAGACTGTGCACAAAAAGGGACCTCGTCATTAGGCAGTTCCTCTGGGGATGGCCAGGCACTACCATTGCTCTCACAGGGGTTTCCCACGTGCTTCTGCCAGGGGCTCTAGTAGTGGCCGTGAGCAGGATCCACTTTTTTGCTACTTTTGTGACTTGGAGTTTCCTACCATAAGGGGAGGGTAAACTTGAATTAAAATTAGGACAAAGCACAAGTCTCAAGTTTTAATTTGTTAATTATTTAATGGTTTATTCTTTTAAAATGTTATTTAATGGAATGTCCAGAGCTTTTGTTTGTTTGTTTGCTTTTTAAATATATTTTTATTGATTTCAGAGAAGAAGGGAGAGGAAGATAGAAACATCAATGATGAGAATCATTGATTGGTTGCCTCCTGCATACTCCCTACTGGGGATCGAACCCGCAACGCAGGCATGTGCCCTTGACCAGAATCGAAATCAAGACCCTTCAGTCCGCAAGCTGACGCCCTATCCACTGAGCCAAACCTTCCAGGGCCAGAGCTTTGTTGTCTTATTAGACTAGGGGGCACTCTTTTAGTCCTTTCATTGGATTCTAGGCCCTTCAGATGGCCCTGCAATAGGCAGACATGCCGGTTCTAACTGCCTGCTCAGGTGGACCCAAAGCCTCACCCTGTCTCCCTTGAAGCTCTTGATGCACTGATAAGAACTCCTTCCTGCATCGCATTTAGCTTCTGCTTCCACTGCTATGCGCTGGGGCTCAGAAAAGATTTAAACAAAATGCGTGGTGAGTTTAACCAATATCTCTAGGTACTTGTAGCAGGCGGGTTGCAGTGTGGCCCAGTCAGCTATATTTTTGGAAGCCTATTCTATCACTCCCTATGGATTCTTGGCACATGATCATAAGTCACTCAAGGAATAAAACATATGCAGTGCCCTAGCCAGCTTGGCTCAGTGGATAGAGCATTGGCCTGCAGGCTGAAGGATCCCAAGTTCAATTCGGGTCAAGGGCACATGCCTGGGTTGTGGGCTCAATTGATTCCCGGTCAAGGGCATGTACCGTATTTGCCGGCGTATAAGACGACTGGGCGTATAAGACGACCCCCTAACATTTCCACTCAAAATACAGAGTTTGCTATATACTCGCCGTATAAGATTACCCCCTCTTCCGCACACCTTCCACACACCAAATAAAAGGTAAAACAATATCAGATTTGATTTTAACATTTTAATTTATATTCAAATGCTTATGACATGCAGGAAAACTGTCACAAGGCTGTATGTAATCAAACATATACATAAAACAGTGCAAGTTTATTACCGGTAAACATACCGGTAATTCACTAAAGAAAACACACTCTATAGACTGGTACCGTAGATGCTTCTCAGGAACACAGGCAAGCAGCCCACAACCTAGAGGGACTGTCAATGATAGAAGTAAGATAACAAATAGAGGGAGAGAGCAAGTGCCGGGCAAGTCCCTAGCAAGTTTGCTGGCGTGACAGTTTCACCTTAAAAGCCTTCAAACTCCTCTTCATCATCTGATATTAAAAGTTCATCAACGACATCTTGGTGCCATGATAGGGATGATAGGGGTTTGACTGGTCGACATTTTCTATGCTGTACTGTACAATGGGGCAGTATTGTGGTTGGCTGTTGGCTGTATACAAAGCCTGATTTGATTGGTCCCTGCTCCCTGTTTGCCCGCCCTGTCACTATAGCAGTCTGGTCCACCCTTGCATCAGCATCTCCCTGGGACCTCACTAGTGCGCAAGTGCGAGCTCTTCAACATTCTAACAGGCACCATGATAGCGCAAAATCGCGAATCTTCAATGCATATGTAAAGAAATATACGGTAACCCGAATTTACCACACTCGCAAAATCGCACACAGCCAACCATACACCCAGTATGGTATCGCGATTCGTGATTTTGCGCTATCATACTGGGTGTATGGTCGGCTGTGTGCGATTTTGCGAGTGTGGTAAAATCGCATAACAGCAAAATCGCATAACAGCCGAGCGTACACCCAGCAGCGCTGCTGATGCCTGAACGGTATGTGGAATGAAGTGGGCGGGCATCGGGAGGCCACTATGGCACGGGGCAAGCACTATGGGCAGTCTATCTGAAGTGTACCTGGCGTATAAGACGACCCCCCACTTGGAGGCATATTTTTCAGGGCCAAAAAATCATCTTATACGCCGGCAAATACGGTATCTCAGTTACAGGCTCCATCACAGCCCTGGTCATGGCATGTGCAGGAGGCAGCCAATCGATGTGTCTCTCTCGCATCTGTGTTTCTCTCTGTCTCTCCCCCTCCTTTCCACTCTCTCTAAAAATCAATGGAAAAATAACCTCAGGTAAAGATTAACAAAAAAAAGAAAAGAAAAGAAAAGAACATGCAGCTTGTCACACCGGTGCCTAATGCCTTTGTGTTCTGAGCCAGGTAGAAAATACTATGCGATGGAGGGTACGCCGAGACACAGAGGGAAATGAGATTAAAGAAAGCAACACTCGGATGGTGAAGTGGTCAGATGGAAGGTGAGCGCAAACGCCTGAAGAGCGATAAAACACCCAGAGGGCAGCCTGTGATGAGTGTGAAGTTTTCTGGGTAGGACCTTATTTTGAGGTCATCTCTCATTAAACCATGAACAAACTCTAGGCCTCTGGGAAAGCTGAGAAAAATAAGTAGGGTTGCGATCATGGTGCTGCACTGGTGGGAGACTTTATTATTATTATATATTTTTTAAAATAGATTTTTATTGATTTCAGACAGGAAGGGAAAGGGAGAGAGAGATAGAAACATCAATGATGAGAGAGAATCAGTGATCGTTGCCTCCTGCATGCTCCCTCCTACTGGGGATTGAGCCCACAACCCAGGCATGTGCTCTTGACCGGAATCGAACCTGGGACCCTTCAGTCCACAGGCTGATCCTCTATCCACTGAGCAAAACTGGCTGGGGCTGATGGAAGACTTTAGCAGTGGTCCCAGATGTGATCGAATTCATGGTGTCTACCTACTGTTAGCTCCATATCTGAGCTATGAGACATTATACATTGCTGTGTTTTGAAAAACTGATTTACTAATGAAGTGGTAGAGATTGGGAAGACGACAAAACAACTATATTTTGAGCTGAAAGGAGATGGTTTTTTACCACCGTTTGCTTTGGAAGGAAGTAGGTTAGTTATTTACAATATGTTCTGAGGAATCAGGATGAGGACATGGCACTGCAGTTCCACTGTGTTTTAAGTGAAGCGGTCAGGGTAGCACAGGAGCTGGAGGACTGGTTGACCAGCCGCCCTAACATCGCCTCATTCTGGTTTGCAGCATGTCCCTGCACTTAGGCAGCGAAGTGTACGATGTCTACAAAGCCCCACTGCAGGGCAACCACAGCCACCTGTTTGTGAGAGAGGATACTGGTCTGCAGGGACAAGCCATCTTTAAATCCAAGCTCACCTTCAGGTAACTATTCAGACTGATGCGTTGTTATTATTTGCAATTAAAGAGCAACAAGGAAGAGAGAGGTTGTGCAAAAAGCCCAACTCAGCCCTAATTTCAAGGTACTGTTCACCAAGGACTATGGTCTGGTTCCTGTTCTATTTTTCACCTTTGCTGCAAGGTGCAGTTTCTTGGGGAGCCAGCTAATGCTCTCAGACCAGTAGGAGACAGTGTGTAAACCAGAAGACCAGTGTATGAACTCACCTTGACCAGTGCACCTACAGAGGCCTGAAGACCTGTCTGTGCTGCTCTGCTGGTCAGTGTGTCCTTTCCCTTTACTGGAATTCACCCGGGAAGCTAACTGGTCATGAGTATGTTGGTGTGTGCATGGGGTTGAGGGAAGGGAAGAGCTAGATGGTGTGACAGGCTGCTGCCTGACCCCAAGCAGGCTCAATGCTGCACATGTGTGCTTTGGCCCTTCCCTGGGCACGGCACAGTGGCTCCTTCTCACTGCTCCCCTCTGAAGGACACTTTAAAGACTGTGGCAGCATGCACAAGGCTTTTCTTAGGGGTCATGGAAAAGCTCTTAAATCAGATTGCTTAGTGCAAACCAGGTGGTTGTTGCACCACTTCATAAATTAAAAAATTATTTAATTGTATATTTAAATGGGTGAATTTTATGGTAAGAATCATGTCGTGCAGAGACTTGATAAATCTGTTGTTCTGTTTATTTTATTTGTTTGTTTATTTATTTTTAGAGAGAGTGAAAGTGAGGGGGAGAGACAAAGTGAGAGAAACATCAATGTGAGAGAAACACGTTGATTGGTTGCTTCTCACACATGCCCTGACTAGGCCAGGGATCGAGCCTGCAACTGAGGTACGTGCCCTTGAATGGAATGGAATCTGAGACCCTTTAGTCCACCAGCTGACGTTCTATCAACTGAGTCAAACTGGCTAGGGCTGCTCTGGGTTTTTTAAAAAAATTGTTTTAGCCAAAACCGGTTTGGCTCAGTGGATGGAGCGTCGGCCTGCGGACTGAAAGGTCCCGGGGTCGATTCCGGTCGGGGGCGTGTGCCTGGGTTGCGGGCACACCCTCGGTGGGGGTTGTGCGGGAGGCAGCTGATCGATGTTTCTCTCATCGTCGATGTTTCTGACTCTCTGTCTCTCTCTCTTCCTCTCTGTAAAAAATCAATAAAATATATAAAAAAAAATTTGTTTTATTTTCTTATTATTGACAGTATTACAGATGTCCCCCATTCCACCCCACCCCTATTACCCCCTCTACCAGCTCCCACCTTGCCCCAGGCCTTCACTACACTGCTATCTGTGTCCATGGGCTATGCACATCTATATATATAAAAAGCCAGTGGCCATAACACCGTAACAACCAGAATGACCAGTCGCTATGACGCCCACTATGGCCAGCAAATCGGCCCCATCGAGGGGTGGGGCTGGAGGCCAACCTCCTGTAGCCCCTCACCCTGGCTGCCCCCCCCTTTCACCCCCCGCCCCCACTGG
>NW_006285258.1:1315711-1332274 GCF_000327345.1 Myotis davidii
ACTCTGATCAGGGGCAGGGACAGCTGTCCAACTGCCCATAGCCCCTCCCCCAGGCCACTGGCCCCCGATTGGCCCCTCCACCCCATTCTGGGGTGAGGTCAGCCGGCCCACCACCCATAGTCCCTCCCCACAGCTGGCCCCACCCACGATCAGCCCCCACCACACTGATCGGCCCATGGCCCCTCCCCCCAGCCAGCTCTACCCTGATCAGCCCCCCCACACCAATCGGGTGGGGCTGGCTGCCCAACCTCCCATGGCCCCTCCCCTGGCCCCATTTGGGGGCAGGCTGGCCGGCCAACCTCTTGCCATCTCCTCCTCCTGACAGGTCCGGCCCTAATCTGCCAATTGGGACTGGGCTGGCCAGACCCCACCTGTGCACGAATTCGTGCACTGGGCCTCTAGTATGCATATAAGTTCTTTGGTTAATCTGTCAGTCTGTTCCATGAGTCATACCTCCAGACCTATTTTGTTCATCAGTTTACCCTGTGCTCTGTTTTATTTTTTATTATTATTTTTTAAATTAAATCTTTATTGTTCAGATTATTACAGTTGTTCCTTTTTTTTCCCCCCATAGCTCCCCTCTTCCCGGTTCCCACCCCACCCTCTGCTCTTACCCTTCCCCACTGTCCTCATCCATAGGTGTACGATTTTTATCCAGTCTCTTCCCACACCCCCCTCACCCCTTTCCCCCCTGAGAATAATCAGTCCACTCCCTTTCTATGCCCCTGATTCTATTATATTCACCAGTTTATTCTGTTTAGCAGAGGATTTATTTACTTGATTTTTAGATTCACTTGTTGATAGATGTGTATTTGTTGTTCATAATTTGTATCTTTACCATTTTCTTCTTCTTCCTCCTCTTAAAGGATACCTTTCAGAATTTCATATAATACTGGTTTGGTGGTGATGAACTCCTTTAGCTTTTTCTTATCTGTGAAGCTCTTTATCTGGCCTTCAATTCTGAATGATAGCTTTGCTGGGTAAAGTAATCTTGGTTGTATGTTCTTGCTATTCATCATTTTGAATATTTCTTGCTACTCCCTTCTGGCCTGCATAGTTTCTGTTGAGAAATCGGCTGACAGTCATATGGGTACTCCCTTGTAGGTTAACTGACTGTTTTTCTCTTGCTGCTTTTAAGATTCTCTCTTTGTCTTTTGCTCTTGGCATTTTAATTATGATGTGTCTCTTTGGATTTCTTTTGTTTGGGGTTCTCTGCGCTTCCTGGACTTGTAAGTCTATTTCTTTGACCAGGTAGGGGAAGTTTTCTGTCATTATTTCTTTAAATAGGTTTTCAATATCTTGCTCTCTCTCTTCTTCTGGAACCCCTATAATTCGGATGTTGGTACACTTGAAGTTGTCCCAGAGGCTCCTTACACTATCTTTGTATTTTTGGATTCTTTTTTCATTTTGCTTTTCCGGTTGGGTGTTTATTGCTTCTTCGCATTTCAAATCTTTGACTTGATTCTTGCGATCCTCTGGTTAGCTGTTGGGAGTCTGTATAATATTCTTTATTTCAGTCAGTGTATGCTTAATTTCTAGTTGGTCCTTTTTCATAACCTCGAGGGTATCACTAGATTTCTTGAGGGTCTCTCTAAATTTATCGGCGGTTTCTAGAAAATTTTTGAAAAACCTTATAACCATGATTTTGAACTCTATATCCAGTAGTTTGCTTTCCTCCATTTCTGTCATTTGTGACCTGTTTCTTTGTCTCCACATTTTTATGCTTCCCTGTGTTGATAGAGTGGCTTTGTGTGCTAGGTGTCCTGTAGGGCCCAGTGGCTCAGCCTCCCCAATTACCTGAGGTAGACACTCTTGGTGCACCCCCTTGTGGGCTTTGTGCACAGTCTTGTTGTAGTTAAGCCTTGATTATTGTAGGTATCACTGGGAGGAATTGACCTCCAGGCCAATTGGCTGTGAGAATCAGCTGTGTCTGCAGTGGGAGGACTTCTATGCTGGAGACACCCTTCTGGGGCAAGACTTGGTTCAGTGGGGCTTTGGTGCTCACTGAGTCTGCCCCCTGAATGTGTCCCTTATGGATCTGAGGAGTTGTAATCTGGATGGTCCCTCTCTGACCACTGGGTACAGTGGCTCTTGGATCTCTAAGGAGGTGCTATTTAGCCTCTTCCTGAGGCTACCCAGCAGGAGCTATGGAGAGATCTGCAGATTCCTCTTCTTTGTTTGGGGTTTGGAGGTGCCCAGATGAGGCCCCGCTGTGAAGCAATGCAAGCTGCTGTGGGACCTGGGGCCTTCTTTTGGATGTTCTGGGTCTCTCTGACCCAGCTGCAGTTTGGTATGTAATTTTAGACTGCAAAGGGCCAGGCCATTCATATGCAAAAGCCTCTGTGCACATCTTGGGTGGGGCGGGGTCTCAGGGAATCAACAGGGTGGAACAAACAGCTATGGCTGATCCTCAGCCCTGGCCAAAGAGGCCCCGGGTCTCAGTGTCCCGGTAATTGCTGCAAGCACCTCTGAGGGAAAGCCGCCTTTGAGTTCTGCCTGCTGCCAGACAGTCCAGTTTCTCCCATATGAGTCTGGGTCCCCAGAGACTCGCCCGGAACTGGAGTTCAGAGCAGTCGGGAGCTTGTGACTCCCTCCCGATTGAAAACGGGCTCCGTTGCCAGCCCTTTCCGTGCCTCTCCATACCTCTGCACTTTACTTCCACACCGCCTCTGAGTCTCTGTGTGCTTTTCTCTTTCCTTCTAGTTGTAGAATTTCCACTCAGCCAGCCTTCACGTGGTTCTGGATGATGTCTGTTTTGTCTTTTAGTTGTATTTTTGAAGTGGTTGTGCGAGGCAGCAATTTCCGGTGTTTACCTATGCCGCCATCTTGGTTTCCCCCCTGTGCTGTTTTAAAGACTGTGACGGGTGGCTCTGAGATCATGTGTTTCACATCTGACCATGTGAGCTTGAGGAGTCTCAATCTCACAAATGTTTGGTTTCCTCATCTATAAAATGGGAACATCTACCTCATAGGGATGTTGTATCAGTTAAGTCAAATAATACTTAAAATCATGTCGTGCAGACCTGCCACGCTAACTGTGGCTCAGATCCAACCCCCTAATGGTCTCCTCTGGAGTGGCACCCTGAAGGACAGGGTTCTGTGTATGTTTTCCACCGTGCCCACGCTGCATGCTGGGACAGTACTTCACCACCCATCACAGTTTCATTCCTCCCGTCCCTTCTCTCACAGCCATGCTCTCCTTCCAGGCTCCCTCCTGATGCACTTAAACCCGTCTCCTTTAGCCAGCGTGCAGGGCCTCCTGTCCCACGTGGCCCCTGAGTGGTAATGAGGCCCCCAGACCACTGTGACCCTTCTCCTTGCTTTCACCTTCCTTCAGATTTTACTCAGATGGAGGGACTCATCTTTAGTTCTGAAACTGTGCCTTCCTACAGGCCTTTGCGCCTCGCTTGCGAAACTGAGCTTCCCTTCCCTTCTCTTCTAGGATTGTGGTTGGGGTTTTCTTTATAAAAGCCCTCACCCTCACCCCATCCAGCTCTTCAGGGGTTGGGGTGAAGGGAGGCACTCCTCGGGAGCCAGAGAATGAGGGCGGGCAAGAGCACCAGGGCCGGGGCCCTGCTCCTGCTCTGCTCAAGGGAGGTGGTCATTGTCCACAGCAGTTTGTGCACTGTGATTGCCTCCAATGTTCTTAGTAAACAGGCATTTTTGTTCCTTTCCTGCAGACCTCACTCTATGGACTATGCCACCCATAAGAAGATGACCCTGCCGCTTGCTGACAGATGCTCAAGGACGCAGAAGATTAGGATCATACCAATAGCTGGCAGTGACCCCGAGTGCCAGCGCACCGAGGAGATTAAGGTGTGTTGGCTGCTCTTTATCCTGGGACTTGGGGGTGCTAAGAGTTGTGCTTTCCAGAATATTAATTCGCCACTTCTTATTGCCACAGGCAGTTTACCTCCTGCGGTTATCAGGGAGCCAGCCTAACCTCCTAAACATGTGGTTAACCACAGTAATGCCAACAGCCATGGGTGAGATAGAGAAAACCAGACACTCAGGTGCTCTCCCTCCAATCTGTGAGGTTTCAGATGAAAACGTAATTTTTAAACAAAATGTAGCCTTTGAGAGATATCACAAAATTGTGTTAGCCAGATAAGAAGTGATATAGGAAGGTCAAAGGACATTCCTGACTCATTCGATACTGGCCCTGCTTTGTGAACCCCAACATGTGGGATGCCAGGCAGATGAAGGGGATGAAGGCTCCACTCTGGGGCTCAGGGACCGGCCCCCGCCTGCACGTTCTCACCCTGTCTTCGGGAGCTGGGGGCCCAGACAGGAACATCGGGCTCTGTGGGCTTTGGTGGAGCCTGGGCCAGTCAGGGTCTGTCTCTTGGGAACAGAAACGGCCTCCCTCAGGCAGCTGGGCATGAGGACCTGGCTCAGCTGGTCGCTGCTCTCCGGGCCCTGACCGGCAGCACAGGGGACGTGGCGGCCCCAGGCTGTGCCTGTGCCAGTTCTGATCGGACGGACGGCGTGAGGGGCCGTCTGCCTCTTCACCCTGGTGTGGCCTTCACGCCTTAGAGCTGAGCAGATCGCGTGTGAGGTACCAGGTGTGGCTTGGAGAGGTCTGTCCTCTGCAGACACGGGGAACCCGTAAAAGTAGGTTCCAGTGAGCACAAAAGTTGTTCATTTTTAAGTTCACTGGTTTATTGGCTTCTTTACAGAAAGAAAAACAACGCTTGAGGGCTTCTACTCGCCAAGGGACAATCCATCCTCGGGGGAAGCAGAACCGGCAGGGCCCGAGTGCCCGCTACCAGGAGTCCAGCAGTGACAGCGAGGAGGAGGAAGGTGAGTAATTCAAAACCAGTCCCAGGGGAACTCGGAGGTGAGTCGATGTGGAGGGAACATTTCATCTGAGCCCCGGTGCCTGCTTTTGCTCTGGTGGACTCTTATTCCCTGGCCTGCTGTTACTTAGAGGGCGGTACAGAGGTCTCTTATTATTATTATTTTAATTATTATTATTATTTTAATTCTTTATTATTGAAAGTATTGCCTATGTCCTCCTTTTCCCCCATTGACCTCCTCCAGCCCGCCCCTGGCCCCCGTCCCAGGCCTTCAGCACCCTATTGTCTGTGTCTATGGGTTATTTTTGTTGTTGTTAGGACCACTTACCCATAGAAAAGCTAAGCTGGGCAACTACCGCAAAACAAAGTAAATCAATTAAATAATTCTGTCCTATGGAGGAAATGTGTGATAAGCAGTTTGCTTGCTTGTATAATTAAGGACCCAATTCTTAAACTTGGCAGTTTTTAAAGAATGTGTGCTCTGAGCCTCGTGGGTATTTAAGTGATCAGACAATCTGTCTGAGAACAGACCTCCTCAAATCTAAGCTATTTCTGACAGTCACACGGGGTGGGCAAAAGGAGGCTGACAGGCATTTGTACGGAGGAGGACCTGCAGGTTACGGCATTCACAGTGGCTTCGTTACCTCGCACAGCGGCACGGGCCCGAGGCCCCTCTCACAAGTCCCATTGCCGGCCCTCGTTATTTACACTCTGGTCTCCTTGCGAAACTCAAGCGCATGTTGGCACAGAGTTCTTTCCTGCCTTTGCCCACCTGTTTATACCTCTCATCACAACTTTAAAAAAACTGTTGGCTCCTCAAGGGAACACGCACCGTGGGCAGTGACAGTGCGAATTCAGGAGAAAAATTCAGGAGTAAATGGGTCTCATCTTGGAGGGTCAGTCTCATGTCTCCAGTTCCTTTGCTTTCAGAGGAACAGGCCAGAATCTATTTGTCAGACAGCGATGAGGATCAGAAGAAGAAAAGCCTCAAGGATTACTGAGAGCAAAGCCACTCACCAGTGATGAGGTAAAAGCAAACATATTCCATTCGAAAGGGTTTGCCCTGTACCCAGGAGCCAGCTTCTCAAGAGGAGCTTGTAGCCTAGGCACACACAACAGGCGTCCGCACACCCGGCTGGACCTCAGTGAAAGGAACGCAGTGCCAGGACTGGGAGCGAGTTGCCCTAGTGAGGGAGAGTGTTGGCTTGGAGGGGACGCTGGCCAGGGCGGGCCTGCCACGGGGACGCAGAGGCCTGTGAGGAAGGCACAGGCCCTTGGGCACCCAGTCTTGTCTGGAGAGCTCGGAACAGTTCAGTGTGGGAGAGCAAGGGGCCTACCGTGTCCCCTGTGGTCACCGGGTGTCTTTCTTATTTGGGTATAATGGTAGTGGAGCATTATTTCATTTCCATGTTATTAAAATGTTTTTCCTTTAATTATTTCCTTTTCCATGTATAGGATCCTAAGTGCAAAGATATTTTAAGTCTCAACTATACAAGTGAATCACTACGTTAGTGCCCATAAGCCATATTCCTTCCTTCACTGTTTGCCGAACACTTAACATGCTCCACTCTGTGTTCTGGAGATAGAGATGGGAGTAAATGTCGCAGTAACAGGGATGTTCAACTGAACATGGGTCACTTGTCTAAGTGGAGCATTCATTTTCACTCATTCATATATAAATATATATTTCAAATTTTAAAAGCACAGGAAACACCAGTAGTCCTTTAAAAATAAATCAGCGAGCTTTAAAGTGCTGAATTTCAGAGAGTAAAGTATAAGGAAGCAGACAAATGCATCTCAAGTATAATATTGTAGAAATCCTAGTCGGTGGAGCGAGGAGTGCCCCTCCGGCTCTGACCGCCATTCAGGTGAAGTGCGGTTTCCATTGCCTGACCTGCCAGACAGGTCACCCGTGGGGGGTTGAGTTCTCATGTGAAGGCTGGCTCCTCAGTCAGCTCTGGACTACTTTCGACAAAATTGCCAGGAACGTGTTTGGTACTGAATTTTACCTCTTGTCTCTCACATTTTCTAGGTGAACCCTACAGAAGTAGGAAAGCAGGGGAAGAGAAAGATGACAGATGCATAAACCTGCTCTCGTTGTCTGTATTGTTTTCAACAGTTGTTTGTTTTTACTATTTTTTTTATTGATTTCAGAGGAAGGGAGAGGGAGAGATAGAAACATCAATGATAAGAGAGAATCCTTGATCGGCTGCCTTCTGCACGCCCCCTACTGGGGGATCAAGTCCACAACCCAGGCATGTGCCCTTGACGGAATCAAACCTGGGACTCTTCAGTCCACAGGCCAACACTATCCTCTGAGCCAAACCTGCTAGGGCTCAACAGTTTGTTTTAAAACAGTGATGAAATGTTTTGTTTGATGAACTGAGTTATTTTTATATAATCCTAGTTGTGAATAAAAAATGTTCAGAAGCAAGTCTGTGACTTTAGAAAATCCAGTTTGTGTTTGCTCTGGATCTTAGGTTTTCTTGCCTTCCTGCCCTTCTGCCTCACCCCATCCCTGGTGGGGCCCAGAGGTAAGCTTGGGTTTAGCTCCAGTACTGTCCCCCCCACTCCCCGGATGTCCTCCCTGTTCTGCCAGCTGGGTCAGGCCCTTCTGTGTCCTGTGTGAACTTTCCACTGACCACATAGCCCTGGGACCTTGGGAGAGTAGGTACAGCATGGAGGGACACTGGGTGCTATATGGGCCCTACAATTCTAAGCCTCAGAACAAGTTGAAGGACAGGGCTGCTATTCCCATTTTACAGATGTGGAAGCTGAGGCTTAAAGAACTTAAGACTGCTGTCCAAAGCTTTTCCTTCCCAAGTAAAGGAAAATCAGCATTTTTGAGACAAGAGTCAGGATTTTCTATGCACAACCACAATACTGAGCAGATGTACTAGTGACTTTATGGAGAAACTAGAGGCCTGATGCATGAAATTCATGCAAAGGGCTGGGCCCTCGCAGCTGTGGTGGTTTGCCCTGACCCTCACAGCGGCAACTGGAAGGATGTCCGGTCTAATTAGCATATTACACTTTTATTATTATAGAAGAGCAGTGGGAAACGAAACACCAGATTCAACTTCTAGCTTTGTGGTTGGTGTAGCTGGAAGGTAGTAGGTACCTAATAAGTATTTACTGAATGAACAAACCATCAGTAATATCTTGGGCAAGTTACTTCTCTGAAGTCAGTTTCCTCAACTCAGCGGTACTTGGACTTGACCATGTAAATAAATAGTTCATGATTTAATGTTTATATTTCTCTGCCTTTGAGAATTGAGTACTAATTAGAAACATCTTTAAAAATGTCTGTTAAATAGAAAAGGCCCAAGAAAAATGGCCCATTATCTCATCATGTGGAAAACCTGGATTCATATATTTCCCTCCCTTTTGTACTTTTAGGTGGACACTGAGCTGTGTCTGTGGTCACTGTCTCTGTCCTCCCCCGTCCCACCTCCCCTAACTCCTTCCATTATGCCCGCCTCCACATGTCCCAGTGTGTGCATCTTGGAGGCATGTTTATGTTGAGCAGGGCATCCTTTGTTGAGTTTTAATTGTCCGACTTGTAAATCTAAGGGAGGAAACAGTGGCGCCTTCTCTCTCCACTGACACTGAGGTCACTCAGGTCAGCTATTCTTCACAGGGCGGTGGTGGCCCACGAGGCTCTGCTGTCTCTGCAAACAGACTGGGGTGGGGACTTAGGCTGGGATCTCCAGGCCCTCAACCTTTGCAGGTGTGCAGGACAGTTTAACATTTGAAGGATAAGAGATGTTTGGCGACGTGGGGCCCACATGTGGTCGGCCACTTATTTGGTACCTAAAAAAGCAGGGCGCTATGTGGCTGAGCACAAGGGCACTGTCTCCCCATGGCCACAGTTCCTGGCACCACCTCTACCTGAACTCACAGGAGCTAAAGTTACCTGATGACTCAAGCGCCTGAGCCTCCAACTTACCAAAGGGGACAGGCATCAACGCTTCCTGTAAGTGAACGTACCCCAACACTCATCCTCAAAGGACAGCCAACATTGAAGATTCAAGGGGAATTTTTTTATTCTTCTAAGTTTCAGAACTGTGAAAATTTTAAATTAAATGGACACTTATCCCTAAAAGTTTCCTATTACACGTTTCACTGATTTTCTCTTTTGGTTGGTGGACACAGGTGACTGATAGAGGTGCTTTTGCCGTATTGTAAAAATCTGCTTTATTAACAGGACGGACTCCCAATCAGGTCACAGGACCCTGTTTCTTCACATTTGTCAACTCAATTCAGTTTCATGGATGGCATTAGATTGAACCATATGAAATTCTATTTTTGTGGGTAAAAATGTTCACGTGTTGAAAATTTTATATTTAACTTTAATAGGGTGGGACACAATAATCCAGGGAAATGAATAAGCCTGTTCTTGAAGAAATGTGCAAGGAATGAACTTTAGAACATCCAAATTAAAGGGATTTTTAAAAAGTCACAGTCTACAGGATATTTGATAAACTTTATTGAAATTATTTATTCCAGAAAGAAGTGGTAAGTTCTAAATGCCTATAGTACATGTTCTTCAAAAGAAATTTCACTGTGCTATTATGAACCAGGTTAATAATATTTCATATTTAGACATCAGTATTATAAAAATTAAAACGCTTATATTTAAAAAGTTGAAAAAATAAAACATCTACAGCATTTTGGATATTTTAGCATTAAAAAATGTATTTAAATACCTATTTGTGACAAAGAATGATGCATTGTAACAAGATAACTTTCAAGCTTTTAAACATAACTAAAACCAAATATAATTCATCCAAAAGACTAAAAAATATAAAGTGGGCATTTCCTTGAAATTACGAAGATTTTTATGCAGTGTGTGTGTATGAGCTTATGTATATGTGCCATTTTTTAACCTTTCTTAAGCAGACAAATTGGGCCTGAGCCTGAGGGCAGCATGGGAAGCCGCTCTGCACATCCTGGTATTTCGTTTTCCTGGATGCCATGTCTTCAGTTAACACTACTCGAAAGTGAAGTGCCTTGAGGACATTGTGCTAAGTCAAATAAGCCACACAGAGAAAGACAAATACTGTATGATCTCACTTATGTGAAAAGAAAAAAAACTCACTGAAACAGAGAACAGATTGGTAGTTGTGAGAGGCAGGGCTGGGGATGAAGGATTGGGTGAAGGCGGTCACAAGGTACAAACCTCAGGTGTAAGATGACTAAGTCCTGGGGATGGAATGTACAGCATGGTGACTATAGTTAACAATACTGTATTATATATTTGAAAGTTGCTAAGAGAGTAGATCTCAAAAGTTGGCATCACAAGGAAAAAAATTTTTTTAACTATGTGAAGTGATGGATGTTAACTAAACTTACTGTGGTGATCATGTCTTATTATATTCATAGATTAAATCATTATGTTGTATAACTTAAGCTAACACAATGTTAAATGTCAATTATATCTCAATGAAACTGGAAAAATTGTGGCATTGCAAGAAGGAGCCAAGTGGGATGGCACTGAGCCTGCAGAGAATGGAAGTTGCTTGGACCCCAGAAAAAGCATGCTCCTCGGATCTGTGTGGATTATATAAGGAGGAAGTGAGGTAGCCCTGGGAACACAGAGCCAAAAGTGCAAGGTTTTATGAAACGGCATGCATCTTTTCATCTTATTTTAATGGCAGCAAATATAATATATAATAGAACATGACTAACATTTATCAAACATTTTTTCTCATAACTTTTTAATACCATGGAATTCCCATTTTAAATGAAAACATCAGATATTGTCAATGGAAAAACAATTTACAAAGTTCTATTTACATGTAACTTTTCCAGAGTGCACCTACTGCATAAAGTATGTGGGTTATTTCATTCAAATAACAAGAATTTGCCATTTAATGATAAAGATAATTCTCATTGAAATCTCTGACAATTGCTAGTTGTTTAAACACACAAAATGTTTATTTGGTCTTTTAAATGACAGGCACCCTTATAAAATGTATTTCTTCTATACTTTAGACTTACTAGCTACAAATATATAGCACCAACATCCATTTTAATAATATCAACATTAGTAATTAATATTTTTAAAATACAAGTTCATGTAGACATACTAGAAAAAATTTGGACAAATATAAATATAAAGTTTTATAAAATGGGAAGTTAAAGCTTTAAAAAAAAACCCCAGCAATTTAAAAATGCAAGTGTTCTTTGATTAGATCACCAGATAAGTTTAAATTGGTTAGACTACAAAATTTAAGGTCTTACACATCTTTGGTTTAAAAATCCAGACTACTTCACAACTCTATTACAAAATTTTAGAGCAATATAGAAATTCCAGAAGTTAATAAAAGGCTAAGAGGTGCCATATTTTTAAAGATCAAAGTAAACATCAGTTTTCTCCCCTGTAATTACAATGCTTGAAATATTTTTCTATATCCAATCGGATGAATGTTTACCTTTAAAGTCATTTATGAAGAAATTATATAATGAACTATTGTAGCTCAGAACTGGAATGGTACAAGCAAAACACTTAACTTCTCCATACTAAAGATTTTATCCATAAGTATGACATACAACTTTAGGTAAGGGCTTGTCTACCTATGTTAAAAAAACACACTCATGGAGGAGGGGGTAACATACTAATCAATGTAATGACTCACAGGACAGTGCTGCAAGGCAGCCTTGCTGAGAGTGTAACGGTCGCCTCGCCCTGCTCCATGCAGCCCCCAGCCTGCTGGAACAGTGCAGTGTCTAAAATCAAGTATGTTTCCAAAATTGTATATGAAAAGGAGAGAGAGAGAGAGAGAGAGAGCGAGAGAGAGAGAGAGAGAGAGACTTCCTAACTTAAAAAAAAAAAAAAAGCAGCCTATAACTGAAAGGAAATAGTGCAAAGTCAATCTTAGGCCCCTTTAAAACATTAGATACTGATACAAAGCAACAAACACACCCTGTTAAGAAGGCTTATACCACAGTACACAGGAAGCTGCCCAGTCATTGGATAAACTGTCCACTGTAAGCCTAAGGCGCAGAAAAATAATTTTTTTAAAAACTGACAACAGACCTCTCTGCTCCAGTGAAATGAGATTCTCCCTTAGAAAAATCTCCCTGTAAATGCTTCAGCCAGGGCTGCATTTCTGAGGCCAGGGTGACTCGGATTCCTCTGCCCCTGCTTTCGGCAGCTGTAAGACTCCGCCATCTCCGGTCCAGAGGCTGCCCCGGAACAGGGCAAGGACACAGGTCCAAATCCCCCATCGCACTGGCGGTCTGGAGGCAGCTGCCCACCACAGTACACTGTTCAATTGTTCACTTTGATTCTTTCGAGAGTAACAGGAAGACAACTTTTGTTATGAGAAATTACTTTTACACAATATGGACAAAAAAGTACAAGATGACAGGAAACAATAAAAACTGGGTTTATGAAGAAGAGCAGATTTCCTGTTTGGAAAATTTGTAGTGAGTGATGACTAAATACCGTTTATGGAATTCTGCACTGCATATAGGAACAATGATTTAGACGCGTGCCAGTTTCTAATTTGCTTTACAGGAACCATCAGTTTAACTGACAGTTTTGCATGCTCCTCAGACTTCACCTCCATCACATTTACTGTAAACAACAGCTTTCTTTTTCTCTTTGCCTATCTAACCAAGAGTTGGCTATCTGCCTTTTACAGGAACAGAATAGCTTTCCTACTCAGATGCTTTTTACTATGGGCTTTCACAAAAATCTAATAAAGTCCACAGTATTAAAATGAAACACTGTCATCAGTGTAGACATCACTATACTCTTAAAGATACATCAGACAAGTGCAGTAACCTGGAATGCATTTTCTCTCTCCTAGAGGCCTGCTTTTACTTCTAAACAGACGACTAGATTTGAGTCACCTGGTTTAAAATTCTGGCATTGTGCTTTCCTGACAGAAGCAAAAGCACAATCTCTCCAAGCTCATGTTCTACAACACGGACATCTCTCCCATCCTGGAATCAGGAGCTTTGAAGTGCTTGTACCTGTGAGGTGCACAGCAAGTCTGATATCAGCAAGGTCCCTTTTTTTAACAAAAAGATTTGGTCCTTAAAATGTTTATATTATTCTACATGTGACTTCCTATACTTCCTTATAATTGTATTTTTTTTAACTAAGACCCACCATAAACCACTCAATTAAGCTAAATTAAAATTGATTTTAGCAGAAAGTAGAAATAATGCTTTAAAATATAAAATGTCACCTACTATTGATTTTACAGTTTGAAACTTGTAACTTAAACTAGAAAAATATACATGTAGTTGGAAAAAAAAGAAAAGAAAAATTTCCAGTCTTTTCCCTTCTACCCAGGAAAATTTTATATCTGATATCACCAATGTGAGTCCTGATGACCTTCAGAAGTCTTCCAAAGGTTGTGCCTTGGCGGACTTACTGGTGGTCTCCTTCAACTCGTTTCTTGCGAACTATGAGAAAAATAAAGAGTTAGAAATCCCTGTTCATTTGTACAAACTTAACTTGCTTTTTACAAACAAGCTTCTGTAAATCCAGCGATAGTTGTACAAACATTAAATGTCCATTTCCAATGCACATGGTCATTAAAATAAAAAATTCACATCCTTTTCCTTGTCATTTACCTGCTGAGAAGTGAGGGGTTTCAAAGTGAGAACTACATGCCCTCGCTCACCTGTGCTTACACAGCCAGAGCATTAGAAATCTAAAACAGCATGGTCAGCGATCGCATTCACGTCCACTGTGCTGTCTCATCTGTTTACTGAAAAAGTTGATACCTCCATTAAAAATAATAAGTGATTGTGTTAAATTCTGAATTGACACTCAGGCAGCCACGGTTAGATAGTATCAACAATATCTGCACTTCTGATTAGGCATTACAGTACAGCTCACTTCCTTAGTCTGTGAAATAACATAGTGAAAATGGTTTTGTCATTCATTTTTTAAAAAATATATATATTTTATTAATTTTTTACAGAGAGGGAGAAAGAGGGATAGAGAGTTAGAAACATCGATGAGAGAGAAACATCGATCAGCTGCCTCCTGCACACCTCCCACTGGGGATGTGTCCGCAACCAAGGTACCTGCCCTTGACCGGAATCGAACCTGGGACCCTACTGCTCTCCAAATTTTCCTTCTCTTTTCTCCCACAAAATGAACTGGCTCAGGGCTCTGACAAAATAAATGCAAAGTAATGAAAATCTCAGACCCTGGTAATGTGGTCAGGTCACAGCTGGCTACCATAACCTTTGGCTGTCAAAGATGCCAGCCAACTAGTTCAGCTGATGGAGAGAAGGTGCATGTATCTGAGGACCCCCCAGCGTCTTCGTGGATGGGTGGCCCTAACGCACCAGGCTGTGCTCTCTAGTAGCAGGGCACGGTCTTCAACTTCAGGATCTTGTTACTCTTACCTATCAGCCACCAGAGAGCATTTGATAAAAGGGGCAAACATTTTACTGTCATGTTGAAATCTTTTTTAATAGCTCCAAGGGGTGACTTAGAGCTGAGAGTAAAACATTATAGGAAGTATAAATGTTTATTGTAGAAAACTATTCACCAGAAGCTGTGAAATATTATTTTCACATGAAGCTGATTTTACCCACTAACCAACCCAATAATCACTACAGCCTTCCTTAAACTGAATTCTGATCCAGTCAGTATAAAAGGACCATGCAGATATTAGAAACCTAGGCCAAGTCATCTCTGTTAAAATTTATTCTAAAAGCAAAAAAGCTTCTCCAATACATTAGGTTAATGGCATGATTCAGAAATTCAATTTGCAATTGTATGTCTTACCTAAGTCATTGTTTTTTGTTATAGCATTAGCTGCCCTGGTTCGGGGTCCCTGCTGTGTAAACCGATATCCAAACTTAAGGATATTTGTATTTTCCTCAAGCATCTTCGCCATTTCCAATTCTACAGCTGTCCCCAACTGCTGCCTCTGGAATAATCAGAAATAAAGAATAGTGTTAATAAACTAGATCAAAATACTTTTCTAGGAAAGTCAAGACTAAGACACTGAGGTATGCTGATTCTGTTGGTATTTTAAAATTTTCCCGATTCTTATAGTGTACAAGGGAAACAAAAGTTTAAAGTTCAGTATTGATCATATAGACATCAAAAAATTGTGGATTTCCATAATGAGATACCCTTCATACCCACAGGATGACTATAATAAAAGAGACAGAAAATAATAAGGGTTGGCAAGATTGTAGAAGAAAATGGGACCCTCAGACATGCTGGTCAGAATGTAAAATGATGTAGTTGCTGCAGAAAACAATCTGACATGCCCGTATGACCTAGCAAAGCCACTTCTAGGTACAGACCCACAAAAAACAAACACACGTTCATACAAGAACCTGTATATATAAATGTTCACAGCAGCTTTATTCCTAATAGTCAATAAGTAGAAACAACCCAAATGTAACAATATTATTCAGCTAAAAAAAGAGTAAGTACTCATATGTGCTACAACATGGATGAACCTCCAGAACATTTTGCTCAGTGAAAGGCGGCAGACACAAAAGACCACATGGTATACAATTCCATTAATATGAACGGTCTAAGATAGGCAAATGCAGAGACAGAAAATAGAGGTGGGAGGGGTGAACAGGGAGTGACCGCTGGTGGGTATGGAGTTTCTTTTTTTGTTGTTGTTAATCTTTGCCCAAGGATTTTTTCCCATTGATTTTTAGAGAGAGTGGGAGGGAAGGGGCAGGGAAGGGGGCAGAGAGTGAGAGAAGGAAGGAGGGAGAGGGAGAGGGAGATGTAGAGAGACAGAAAGACACACACGGATTGGTTGCCTCCCTCAGGAGCTTCAACCAGGGCCTGGGGTCTGGGATGGACCTGCAACCCAGGTACCTGCCCTTGAGCAGTGCTCAGGCCGATGCTCTACCACTGAGCCACACAGGCCAGGGCAAATTTCTTTTTGCGATGATAAAAATGTTCTGGAATTAGACAGTGGTGATGGTTGCATAACTCTATGAATATACTAAAGACCCATACTAAAAATATCAAATTAATATTCCAGATGCCTCCAATGTTCTCTCATCCTCTTTTATGCCACCTTCCCAAATAGCTTTCTGAAAGCCCTCCTCCCACACGCCTCCTGAGTCCCCAAGCCCTGCACAGCAGTGTGGGCTGTAGCTTCCTCAAAGCTACTGCTGCAGAGCACTGACCTGATTGTCAATCTTGAGCTCAGTGAGGGTCTCATTATCTTTTAAAGCATCAATCAGTGCTAGAACCCCAGCTCCTGTGATAAAGTTGGACTCCATATTTAAGCTCTTCAAATTTTTGTTCACTTTCAGCATATCTGCAAAAGCCTAGAAGTTAAAGAAAATTTTGGAGATTAAAATCTGACAATTATACACTGTACACATCATAAACAAATATACTAATTAACCTAACTGCCTTAATGTTTCTCATTTGATTGTTTGAGTTTGACACCTACCTCATAGGTCTCACATGTATCCACTTTGCACATGTACCCTGTCACAATCTTTTTTTTAAAGAAAACATGTTTTTATTAATTTTTATTTTATTATTATTTTTAAAATATATTTTTTTATTGATTTCAGAGAGAAAAGGAGAGGGAGAGAGAGATAGAAACATCAATGATGAGAGAGAATCATTGATTTGGCTGCCTCCTGCACAACCCACACTGGAGATTGAGCACACAACCTGGGATGGACCTGCAATCCCAGGGACCTGCATGTGCCCTGACCGGGAATTGAACCATGATCTCCTGATTCACAGGTTGATGCTCAACCACTGAGTCACGCTGGGCTTATTGAT
>NW_006285258.1:1332337-1336841 GCF_000327345.1 Myotis davidii
TAACCAGGGATTGAGCCCACAACCAAGGCAGGTGCCCTGAAGAGGAATCAAACCAGTGACCTCGGTACATGGGACAATGCCCTACCAACTGAGCAACACTGGACAGGGCCCCTGTCAAATCTTCAGATTTTTCTGTCACATGTAATTCTCTGTTGGCAACATTCGCCATTGCTAGTTAATCCTCATGCTCATGCACACCCTTTGTCATGTTTTCTCTTGTCCCTCATCCTTCTGCCAGTTCCTGTGTAGGATTGACTTCATCAATGTCTCTTTGAAATATTTTTTCCTCATTTAGGTCCTGGCGCAGCTGGATTACTGCAAAGCCAAAATGAGGGTAAATTATAGACTGATTTCCAAGGCAGAGACCAAAAAGAATGCCTAAGACAGAAGGCCAAAAGAGATCACAAATAACTAGAACTGCAAGAGCACAAAGACTATGGAGAAGGGGCTCACTAAACATTCATTTCCTCAAGGAATGCTCTGTCTTCAGTCGGCTCCCTTCCCTTTCTCACAGGACATGGTAGTGCTAGGCATTTGATCCAGTGCATAATAAACACCATATCAGCCCTGGCTGGTTTGGCTCAGTGTATAGAACTTCAGCCTGTGGATTGAAGGGTCCTGGGTTTGATTCTGGCCAAGGGCACATGCCTAGCTTGATCCCCAGTAGCGGGTATGCAGGAGGCACCCAATCAATGATTCTCTCTCGTCATTGATATTTCTATCTTTCTCTCCTCTCCTCTCTGATATCCATTTAAAAATAAAAAAAATTAAACACCAGATTAATTTACCAACAGAAACTTGTGAGAAGAGGAAAAGGAGAGGAAAGGAAAGAGGGATAAGTTAGAATATGAGTAAGTTTATATAAAATAGCCCCTTAGAAAGGTCAAACATAAGGTCAAACTCTAGAAAACATGTGGAAGGAAGATCCAGCTTAAAGTTAACTTAAAAGAAAAGGCAATGGGGGTGGTGATGATGGAATACTATAAAGAACTTGGGACAGCCCAAGCTGGTTTGGCTCATGGATAGAGCGTCGGCCTGCAGACTGAAGGGTCCCAGGTTCAACTCTGGTCAATGGCACATGCCAGGGTTGTGGGCTCAATTCCCAGGCAGCCAATTAATGATTCTCATCATTGATGTTTCTATCTCTCTTCCTCTCCCTTCCTCTCGGAAATTAATAAATATATTTAAAAAAATAAAGAACTTGGGACAGATTATCTACACTGGTACTTTCTATTAGTGACAACTAGCTATGTGACTTAGAACAAAACCCTTATTCATCCTTCTGTACATACACTTATTCAAATATCATTGATGGCTTATTATTTGACAAGTACTACTACTCTGTAGATTCAGAAATAAAATATACCTGATGGAACTTGCATTCTAGTTGGGGGCCCAAATAATAAGCAAGCAGAATGTAATGTCAGATGGTAAAGAGAGCCAAAGAGGAAGAAAAGAGAAAGTAGGGAAGACGGGGAGTGTGAGGGGTCGGAGTGAGGTTACTATTTTACATAGGGTGGTTAGGAAAGGTTTCGCCTAAAAGGTGACGTTTGAGCAAAGACTCAAAGTGATGAAGTGAAGCTATGTGGAACATCTTTTGCGAGGAAGTTCTAGGCAAGAGGAACAAGTGTAAAGGTCTTAAGCTGGGAACATGGGTAGCATATTTGAGGAAGAGCAAGAGGCTGCATGGCTATAGTACAATGAAAGGGCAGTAAAGATGAGGCCTGCACATGTAAGTCCTTATAAGGCCTATAAGGTATTTTGATTTTTACTTGAATGAGATAGGGAGCTTCTGGGGGTTTCTGAGCATAGGAATGAGAAAATTAAATGAAGTTTTAAAATAATCACTTTTGAAATTACATAAGGACTTGGCTTTGGGGTGAGTAAAATGGAGCAGGCAGCTCAATTAGGAGGCTATTGCAATAATCCAGATAAGAGGAGGTAGTGGCTTACACTAGGGTGGTAGTTATGAAAATGGTGAGAAGTGGATAAAGTCTACAAATATTCTGAAGACAGGGCTGGATACATTTAAGGTTGTAAGAAAGGAAAATCAAGGGTGACTCCATTTCTTTTTCTCTTAAGCAAACAAAAGAAACAAGTTGCTTTGATGAAAAAGGAAAGACTGAGACAAACAGGGATGGAATGGAAGGAGTTTGGTTTGGGATTTAAATTTGAGATGTCTCTTAGACACCTAAATAAAGTTGCTAAGTAGGGAGCTGGACAAGAATATGGAGTTCAGGAGAGAGGTATGAACTGGAGATAATAACACTGGTAGCCACTAGCATTTACAGATAATATATATCAATGAAACAGAATGAAATCATCAAGAGAATGAATGTAGACAGAGAAAAGAAGAGGCCTATGACCGAGCCCTGGGCTGTTCCAATGCTTAAAAGAGGAGAAATCAGCACAGGGATGGATAAGAGAAGGGATGTCCAGCTGAGGCAGGGGGAGAATCAAAGGGAGAGGGAGTGATGTCCTCAAAGCCAACTGAAGAAAAAGGTTCACACCATGATCAAGAGGGGTTTACCCAGGACTGAAAGTTTGATTTAACATACAAAAATTAATCAATGTAATATACCATATTAACGGAATAAAGGACAAAACCACATGACCATCTCAAGAGACACAGAAAAAGCATTTGACAAAACCCAACATTAGAGATCCATAAATAGAATCTTCTGCAGATAGTAAATAATTGGTGCGGAACTTTATGTACTGATATGAAAAGATCTCTTAAGACATACTGTTGAGTAAAAAATAAACTGCACAATAGCATATATTTTATGACTCCATTTGTGTTTTTAAAAATTATAGAAAGGAAATATAGGAAAAAATAAATGTAAAAAAGCAGTAGATCACGTGCTGCCTAATAGTTAAACATCAATTGAAAAAAGGGAGTAAATTGTGTTCATAAAAACACAGTTTAGCCATCTCTGTAACACCCTGGCATGTAGTTATAATTTTGACATTATCAATAGTTAACTTACATACTGATGGTTGCCAGAGAGGAGGAGGGTTGGGGGTGCAGGTGAAAAAAATGAAGGATTAAGAAGTACAAATTAGTAGTTACAAAACAATCATGGGGATGTAAAATACAGCATAGAAAATGGAGTAAAATGCAGCAGGCAGCTCAATTAGGAGGTAATACCTCCTAATGTTCGGTGCCATTGTAATACCTATGTTTGGTGCCATTCCTTTCTCACAGGACATGGTGAGTTTATATAAAATAGTCCCCTAGACTTATGGGGGGGGGGGCAATCACTTTGTAAGTTATATAAATGTCTAACCACTATGCTGTACACCTGAAACTAATATAATATTGAATGTCACCTGTAATTGAAAACTTTTTTAAAAACGTAAGTTACTTACAAAAGCAACAGGGTCATTGCTCCGCGTGGCTGCAAGACTTAAATATTTCACATGTGTGTTGGTTTCCAAAGCCTTCGCAAAATCTTTTAGGGTTGGGATTGGAATATTCTTAAAAAACAATAATGCAAAACATTACATTTCAGTCCAGTAATCAAGTAAATATTTACCTTTTCTTGTTAAAATGCTCTCAGGAATTACATAAACACACAATAGTCTACAAATAAAAACAATTAACTGCTTCCTCCATATCTGTCTGACTTCTCTATCAAGGTACATCTGCACAAACTGTTGACCTAGAGCAGAGAATATATCACCATTTCTCTAGCATTTAAGTTAAAGAAGCTCTTGTGATTTTACATTTAACTGTTCATATCATATGAAGTCAACATCTGAGTATTCAAAATGGACCCATTTCTACAAAGAGAAAGATGTGGGAGCCCACCTCTGAGTATGATTCCTGGGGCAGATGACATACTGTTCTTAGTCCCTTAGTTTAAACTACCAAGTATTAAGAGAGATTAACCCTGCTTTCCACTACTTGACACGCAGAAAGATGTAGTTCTAGAAGGCACTAATTTCCCCTTTAGTCCCAAGACTTTAATTTCCTGTAGCCGTGTTACTTGTGATCATTACTGTTGATTTACAGAGATACAGGGAGACAATTTTTAAGGAATGAATAAAATGAATGACCAAGTAGGGACATTAGCTTTCCCCACGTTGTTCTTTCCTCCATTCACACCCATTAAAAGAGCACAGAGGTCCTATTCCCTTGGTTCTTCTAATTTCAGGATGTTCCCTCTACCCCAAATTCAGATAAATCAAGATATAATACTCAAGAGAAATGAAAACATGTTCACACAAAGCATATGACTGCATGTGAATGTGAACCGTGGTTTTATTTACAATCATTCCAAACTGGAAGCAACCTATACGTCTATCAACTAATGAATGGATAAACAAACTGCACGATATCCCAACAACAGAACACTACTCAGCAATATAAAGGAACAAACTGCTGACACAAGCAAAAACATGGATGAACCTCAAATGCATTATCCTAACTGAAAGATGCCAGGCTACATACTATATGATTCCATTTACACTACATTCTGGAGAAGGCAAAATGATAGGG
>NW_006285258.1:1336864-1344180 GCF_000327345.1 Myotis davidii
AAGAAAAGAGCAGTGACTGTCAGGACTAGAGCCAGGGCCATGACGACAAAAGGTGTGACATGTTCTACATCTGACTGTGCTAGTGGTTGTTCAACTGTATGGGTTTGTCAAAACTCACAGAATAATACACTGAAAAAGGAGAATTTTACTTTATATACATTAGACCTCAAGAAACCTGATTAAAAAACCCAAAACCCAAAAGACTAAATGCTCTTCAAAGGAGGCAGTACTTTGAAAGCTGAGAGAGGTAGTCTAATAGGATCTGCATTTCTATGTGATACTCTTTTAAAAAGCAAGTAAGCCAAGACCGGTTTGGCTCAGTGGATAGAGCGTCGGCCTGCGGACTGAGGGGTCCCGGGTTCGATTCTGGTCAAGGGCATGTACGTTGGTTGCGGGCACATCCCCAGTGGGAGGGGTGGAGGAGGCAGCTGGTCGATGTTTCTCTCTCATCAATGTTTCTGACTCTCTATCTCTCTCCCTTCCTCTCTGTAAAAAATCAATAAAAATATATCTAAAAAAATAAAAATAAAAAGCAAGTAAGATAAACACTGCATTACTTTAATTTTTAAAATATGGAAGAATCTGTGTTACCACAGTGTTAGGAGCAGACACTTCACCTTTAAGTAGAAAGAACTATACTATATCAAAACTGCCAGCTCTCACCCTAGATCCACCTGACTCAGCAATTCAAAACCTACTTTGCCTGGCACACCTACCTTTATATTATTCAAATTAACTTCAACAAGACGAACATCATTTTCTTTAATTCTCTTTAAACTCTCTTCAACGTTGGTTGGATTTGGTGGCTCATCAAATACTGGGACCATCTTTTCACCTTTTACCACATCTGTAGTAACAAATGAGAAAAACAAGTGTCTCAGTGGCTGATACTATTACAGTGGATGCATATATTAACTTGGTAACACATCTCTCTCTCTCTCTCTCTCTCTCTCTCACACACACACACACACTCAGTAGGACTAATTTAAAAGTTTCTTCCCCACAATTTCTAAATTATCCTTTGTGCATAAAAATAAAACTTTATTGAATATATAAAAAATAATTCATTTTACAGTGGGGCCTTGACTTACGAGTTTAATTCGTTCCGAGACCGAGCTCATTAAGGAGCTCAACTCAAATTACTCTATCAACTCAATGTAAAAAATCGGCCGAGAGACAGCTAGTGTCTCAAAAAACTCGTTAGTCGGGACACTCGTAAGTCAAGGCCCCACTGTATTTGCAAAACATCAGCCTTCAGAAATGATTATTTTCATGGCCTCTTGGTGTATTACAAAATTACCACTAAAATACATTTGATAACACATGCCAATGATCCCATTTACTTGTTGCAATGTTTAAGATAAAGTTCAAATATGATTAACTTTACCATCTCGTATGATTTCTCTCTGATCTGCTAGTAATTACTGAAAAGGCAGTAAGAATCACAGACTTAAAGAAACAGAGCCGTGATAAGAACAACAAGGTGATGGAAGTACACAGGTCTTCTTCCCATGGGGAGTACTACACAATGGGAAAAGGGGTGGACTCCTCATTAGGAAGTAAAGTAGGAATAAGGAGTGGGGAGACAGAAAGAGGTAATAGTACACAGAGGAAGTATTGAGGCAGAAATTCCAAATTCTATTTCCTTCCCTCACTCCTAACTCCAATTCTTCACCATATATACTCTACCCACACACATGGCCAGGATACAACTATGCAAAGTTGAAAGGGGATCTAGAAGGCTTGAGCTCTCTAATGACACTTAACACATTCCCCCCAGAGATATGACCATCTTGATATGCACCCTAATGTGATTTAATCACCACCTAGGAAGCATTCTGTCCAAATTTAAGACCCAAAAAACTGCACCTGAATCTGATCAAGCCTAGAGAAAATAAGTAACAGTTTATAGAAACACAGGAGACAGAGACATTTGTAAAATGATACCACAAGGTTACAATCAGCCAAATCCAGAATGTGGGAAATTCTATATATATATAACAGCCCAGTTTCTTAAAAATGGTATGAAGAAAGGGGGAAAGAAGTTGAGGAGGGGAACTATTAAGAAAAACTGAAACCAAATGACAACCAAATGCAGTTGGTGACGCTTATTTGGATCCTGATTTGAACAAACTGTGAAATGATATTTTTGAGAAAATGAGAAATCTGAACATGAACTGAGTGTTAGATGATAAAAAGGAATTACTGTTAATATTTAAGTTTGATAATGGTATGTTAAAGGGAAAGTCTTTGTCCAGCTGGTGTGGCTCAGTGGTTGAGTGTCAACCTATGAACCACAACGTTGTGGTTTGATTCCTGGTCAGGGCACATGCCTGAGTTTCAGGCTCGATTCCCAATGGGGGGCATAAAGGGGGCAGCCGATCAACGATTCTCTCTGATCATTGATGTTTCTATCTCTCTCTCCCTCTCCCTTGCTCTCAAATCAATAAAAACATATTTTTAAAAAAATGCCTTGGCCGGTTTGATTCCCGGGGGGAAGGGAGGTGGGGAGTAAATGGGTTGAGAGGCAAACAATGGATGATATAAGGCTGACAAAATGTTAAAAACAGCTGAAACTGGGTAATGACGATATTATTCTCTCTTCTATTATGTATGCTTGAACATTTCTACAACAAAAAGTTAAAAGATAGGGGGAATGGCCAAATCATAGAACACTCACAAAATGGAGTGTTATACAGATGTTCAAATGTGGTAGCTCTATATGTTAACTAACCAGGAAACACAATATAGTGCTAAGTAATATATACTACACAGCACGGATTAAAATCCTCATCACTAACTTTGTGTGACATTCAAGTTAGTTACTTAATCATTCTAAAATCTCAGCTCCCGTATATGCAAATAAAGGATAATATATAATAATACCTATTTCATAGAACTGCTGTGAGGATTAAATAAAAACAATTTCTATTTAAGAGCTGTGCACAGAATATGGCCCATAGTCAGCATTCAGACAATCAGCCAATTGTATTAGTTTTGAAAAATTACGTTATTTTATTAACCAATGTCACCCCAATAAATTAAGTAAAAAATAAATTAAGTTGTAAGAAATATCTATAGTATGATCCCATTTTTGTAAATAAACAAAAGACTACATATACATATATAAGTTTATATAAACATAGTACAAACCCTAAACAAATATACAACAAATTGTTAACAGGGTTAGGGGTGCATGAGTAGAAGGCATAATTTCTATGAACACTTTTACTTCTTTTTTTTAAAAATATATTTTATTGATTTTTTACAGAGAGGAAGGGAGAGAGATAGAGAGTTAGAAACATCGATGGGAGAGAAACATCGATCAGCTGCCTCCTGCACATCTCCTATTGGGGATGCGCCCGCAACCCAGGTATATGCCCTTGACCGGAACTGAACCTGGGACCTTTCAGTCCGCAGGCTGATGCTCTATCCACTGAGCCAAACTGGTTTCGGCAACACTTTTACTTCTTACCTTATACACTTAAGTATTGTTTGTTGGTTTGTTTATTTATTTATTTATCTTTTGGTGGGGAGGGAGAGAGGGAGAAGAAGGGGGAGAGAGAAAGAGAGAAATATTGATGTGAGAGAGAAACATAGATCGATTGCCTCCCGCATATGCCCCAACCAGGGATTGAACCTGCAACCTGGGCATATGCCCTGACCAAGAATTCGAACCTGCCACCCTTCAGTGCATGGAACAACACTCTAACCACCTGAGCCACACTAGCCAGGGCAGGTATATACTACAAAAGTATATATTACTTTGATAATTTTAAAACATCCCAGACATGAATTTTTTAATCCTCACCTGAGGATATGTTTTGTTTTGTTTGTTTTTAAATTAATTTGAGAGAGAGAGAGAGAAACATCAATGTGAGAAACACTGACTGGTTGCCAACCGTAAAGGCCCTGACAGGGGATCAAATCCACGACCTAAGTATGTGCCCTGACCAGGAATGGAACCTGTGACCTTTTGATGTATGGGACAATGCTCCAATGAACTGAGCCACCTGGCCAGGGCTCCTATACATGAACTTTTTTAAAAGCTTTGTTTTGGGCTATTTAATACTTTTCATTAAATAGACTAAAAGGTTTGGGGGTTGAATAGTTCTGAGGTTTCTCCTGAATCTGATTTTATAATGTAGTTTGCCAACACTGTTGTAGACTTCTTGAAAATCAGTAACACTGAAAAAAGAATGTCAACAAAAGCCAAGTTTGATTAGCACTTATATTGTTTAGCATTAGTATTACCCGTGAGGTGAGAGTGGTTCCTATTACATTTGCTGACACATTAAGCATAAGATACTTAATCTTCCTTTTTCAATGGTTATATATACCAATACCATCTAACTGGAATTTTAGGTTTCCAGTATATATACATAACATTTGGTATGTAAACACAGAAGTTGATACATTGAGAAAACAAAATATATTTAACAAAGAATTGGAATTCACAAAGCATTGTAAATACTTACTTGAAAAATTTTCTTGGTCAACACCATTACTACTTCCCACTATATTACAGAACTGTGTATTCGTTATCAAATTGTGCATTCCAAGAATAGCTATGGAGACAGAATAAGAAAATTAGTTTTATTTTCATCAGTGTTAAACATAAGAGAATTTTACAACCCAAAATTTCTATTAATGAGTTTAACATTCTCTGGACATTTTACTATTCAGTTAACTACAGATTTTGCAGCCCAAAAAGGGGAGACAGCATAATTAAAAATCACCTACAGTCTCCTTCTCATCAATGCCCTTATTATTTTCCCCATAGGTCTGAACTCAGACACAGCTGAAGCTAGCCTAACCTTAAATGCAAATCTATGATTAGCTCCATCTGGTGGCTAAGAAAAAAACTGACATGATCTACTTTGCTGTTCATCCCTTACACAAGATTTCTAGCAACATAATGTGATAGATGGCAGGTTTTCAACTTAACCTTCACTACTTTACATTTGTTAACTCTCATTCATATTTTAGCTAAGAGTAGAATACTAAAAGTATAGCTGAATTCTCATATTAAGATTAAAGTAGATACCCCAAAAATGACACTTGGGAGAAATTTGGTTTTTGTTTTTGATGCCCTTTTGCATAAATGAGGCAGAAGCTACAGTGTGCCCCTTGTCCACTCCACTCTGATGAATTTACAAATCCATCAATCCTTACCACTCCCAGCAATAACACACCTGCTCTGGCTGTGGCAAACACCTTGACTGTCCTTTTCCTGGGTTCTTCCTAAAGAATCTTCACAATCTTTTCAAACATGTTAGTTCTTGGGGTTAAGATCTCTTCATGTGTCCTATTTTTCTATTTAGGAAAATGGCTGTGTGGGGGAGGAGGTGGAGGAGATACTGGTCTTTATAAGAAACCGGCAATGATGACAATAACAGGGAGGCTTGGAGTGTTCCATACACACTTCAGAGAAGTTGGGAAAGTGTGAGTATAGCTCAGGGCTGACTGTCTCATCTGCTTTCCAGTTACCCATGTTGGGGTCTTTCTGATAAAATGGGACAGTAGTTGACCCCGGCAGCTCTTTCAGTGCTCAGATGGGACGGCTTCTAGCTGAGCACCAGCCGATGAAACATTTTTATAAAGTCTTTCAAAATGGGTAACGTGGGAAAAGATGTCAAGTAATACAATTCCATTAACATAATAATTTCACCATTGAGAGAATTTTTAAAAATGACATTCTTTGCATCAGCTTTAGAGTATAAGAAACAAAGCCAAATATATGGTCACTGATTCAATAGCGCTCTGCTAGGCAAAGGAAGTATTTGCATAATGAATAGAGGTGTGTGCTGGTACTCCCCTCCCCTCCACATTCATTCACAATGTGTTTCAGGAGGTACCTGCGAGGTCACACAATTCTGTATCAGAAGCACTTGTCAAAGCTTCTTCTAATTCTGGATCAAGAGAGATTTTTTCTTCTGTAAAAGTCTGGATAGGTTTCTGTTTAGGGATGAATATTTTCCCTGTAAAATAAAGCGGTTTGTTAATTTACTGCTGTTCTTAACTCATTACCATTTTACTCTAACAAAAATTATTAAGAGTATGTGCAATTGAAGCTAAAATAAATCAAGACTGACATGTAATAATTTCATTTCATCTTCAATATGTATTTATAAGCTTCCAGTGACCATAAAAAGTTGGAATTAAAAAATCTGAGAAATTTTCCCATTTGTGAAAATATAAATAGGCTCCTTTTGGAGTCATTATGAGTTACTCTACAATTACTGAATCAAAAAATAAATGAATAAAGGAATAAACACAAAAATCTATAAAACGTTAAAAAGAATAAAAGAAATTTCACTTTCTTATTCTTAAGCAAGAAATCGTTACAGTCCCTCCAGGATGGCAGAAGCAATTATTCCAGAAATTCAAGTTCTAATTGCAAAGAAATTCCTGTATGTCCTGAGTGGTAGTCTGAAACTTTTAATCACTGTGCCTCTAAGGCTCAATGGACACTAACAAGGTTACCTATTAAGAAACTAATTTTTCTAGAAACCTATTTGTTATGTGAAAATTAGTATTTTATTACCATATGTCCAATGAAAGATTAAAACTATGAAGGGACTAGTAAATGATAATGATATACTAGTAGCTGTGACACAAGACACAGTACTCACACATGGTAGGGACTAAGTTACCAAGAGTGCCTCTAGTTTCTCTCCCAAGACAGGTGAAAATTCCAACTAAAAGATCTAGAAAGGCCTATGTATGAATTCACAGAAGTGCCAATTATTTTGTTTTCTATCAGGAAACTACCAGGGAAAGATGAGAATATGTGGCCTGATGAATCTATTCAGTGCTCTATCAAAAGGAATGTTTGTGGCCTTATAATTAGTGCAGTGAGTTGTGTACTTCTTACTCAAGGAAAATATCAATTAGTGTGAATAAGGAATCCTTCCACAATATAAACTCCCAGGAATCTGGTCAAGGCTGCTCAGGTATTTTCTGCTAAGCTAATCTAAAGGATCTTAATTTCTGATATTATATTTTTTATTTTTAGCATTCCCATTTGGTTCTTTAAAAAAAAAAAAAAACCCCACAAAAAAGTTTCCATGTCTCTGCCAAAATTCCTCATCGCTTCATACGTGCAGTGCACTTTGTCCATCAGATTCTTTGGCATTTTTATGATTATTATTTTAAAGTCCCTGACTGACCACATGATCTCACTCATTTATGGATAATAAAGACCATTATAAACTGATGAGCAAAAATAGATACAGAGGCAGAACAGCATCAAACAGACTGTCAAACTACAGCCAGAAGGCTGGAGAGGGTTGAGGGGCAGGAAGGGGTGGGTA
>NW_006285258.1:1344423-1347238 GCF_000327345.1 Myotis davidii
CCTTCCTGCAGAGCCCGCACCAGTGATCTAGCCCAAAACTGGGCATGGAATCGAACTGTGACCTCCTGGTTCATAGGAATAAATAAAATAAAGCCTCTGATAACACCAATATTTGGGTCATCTCTGGGTCTTCTATTGACTGTTTACATTCTTTTAAAATATATTTTTTATTGATTTTTTGCAGAGAGGAAAGGAGAGAGATAGAGAGTTAGAAACATGGATGAGAGAGAAACATCGATCAAGAGAGAGAGATAGAAACATCATTGATGAGAGAGAATCAATGATCGACTCCTTCCTGCAGAGCCCGCACCAGTGATCTAGCCCAAAACTGGGCATGGAATCGAACTGTGACCTCCTGGTTCATAGGTCGACGCTCAACCACTGAGCCACAGGAGCCTGGTGATTGCTTACTTACTTGACTATGGGTCACCTGTGCCTAAGGTCTTTGTGTGTTGGGCAGTTTGTATAAGAGTATAGCAGAGACTAAAAGGAGCATGCCCCTCAGGTCAGGGCTGAATCAACATGCTCTGCAGTTGAGCTGAATGTGGACTTTGCTGCAACATTAGTTTGATTCAGTTCCCCATTGGCTTCAAACATTTTGAGAATGGGGTCAGGACTTTCTCTTTGGCAAGGCCTGGGATGAGAACCCTGGTGAGGTTCTGGAGATCTTCTGAGCTTCCTACTTCTTTGAACTGTGGAGTGGGAGAGATTTCTCCCAATGTGTGGCCCAGGCTGCCAGCTTTCTGGGTAATGCGGGGGTGGGGGGACTGTCTTTGTTTTCCAGTTCCACTCCATGCTCTCTGAGCCTTGGCAGATCTTTCAGCCCCACCCTGTCTCATCCGCTCTATAGTTTGTAAAGTGTAGGAGGGCCTGGAAGGGATCCTTTCAACTCTCCTGGCTCTCCCTTCGTCTCCCCAAGCTGGGAATTTTCTCAGCTCTGCTTCATTGCCTCTGTTCTCTGAGTAGTACTCTAGCACTACTAGGGTAGCAAAGAATGGTGGGTAATGCAGTTTCACCCTGTCTCTAGGAATGCACCGTCCACTGTGGCAGCTACTAGTAACATGTGACTTTAATTTAAATTAATTCAAACTAAAATTCAGTTCCTCAGCCATGATGGCCACATTTCAGGTGCACAACAGCCACATTTCAAGTGCTTGACAGCCACACTTGGTTAGCACACACATAGAACATTTCCACCACAGCAGAAAGTTTAGTGGACAGCGTTACTCCAGGGCTTCTCTGGATTCGAGTCTATCCTGACAGCCCTCACACAGTCACAAAACATTGGTTAAAAGTTAGGCTGATTGCTCCCTAACTCCTCTCTATGGTAGTTTCCTCTTTTTCAGTTAGGAGAGAGCAAGACTGGATCACCTCTCTTATGAAGGTCTTGGCACTTTCTGGAGTAATTTAGATTTGTGTCTTCAAGATCTCTGATAGCTTTTTATTTTTATTACTAGAGGCCCGGTGCATGAAAGCGGTGCATGGGGCAGGGGGGTCCCCTCAGCCTGGTCTGTACCCTCTCCAATCCAGGACCCCTTGGGGGACATCCCTCTCGCAATCTGGCACCACTGGCTCCTAACCGCTTGCCTGCCTGTCTGCCTGCCCACCTGATTGCCCCCTAACTGCTCCCCTGCTGGCCTGATCGCCCCCTAACTGCTCCCCTGCCAGCCTGATCACCCCCTAACTGTTCCCCTGCTAGCCTGATCACCCCCTAACTGCCTCTGCCTGTCAGCCTTATCACCCCCTAACTGCCCTCCCCTGACGGCCTGATCACCCTTACCGCCTCTGCCCCTGCCACCATGGCTTTGTCCAAAAGGACATCCGGAAGATGTCTGGTCTAATTAGCATATTACCCTTTTATTAGTATAGATTATCTTTTAAACTATGATTACCCAGAGTAAACTGCTTATTTTGGTTGTTAGAGTAAGAATAACAAGTCTCTTGCAACTTTCTACAACTAAATTAAAAGTCTTTCTGGAGAGAGAAAATCAAGATGGCGGCATAGGTAAACACCGGAGTTAGCTGCCTCGAACAACCACTTCAAAATACAACTAAAAGATGCAACGGACATCATCCAGAACCACAGGAAGACTGGCTGAGGGGAAATTCTTCAACTAGAAGGAAAGAGAACAGCATACGAGACTCAGAGGAGGCGCAGTGCGGAAAATATAAAGGTGCGGAGGTACGCGCGGAGTGGGCTGGTGGCTGAGGGCGCGGTTGGCGTTTTCAATCGGGAGGGAGTCTCAGATTCTGAGCTCCAGTTCCGGGCGAGTCTCTGGGGACCCAGACTCAAACGGGAGAAACAGGACTGTCTGGCATCGGTCGGGAACGCGAGGGCAATTTTCTCTCCGAGGTTTGCAGCAGTTGCTGGGACTCTGAGAGGCAGAGCCTCTGGGGATGGGACTGAGGGCAGCCATAACTGCTCCCTCCACCCGCTCTGTTGATCCCGTGCAACCCGCCCCGCCCAAGCCCTGCACAGAGCCATTTGCTGGATAGCCTCAGGCAAAGGCTAGATTAGCACCTCCCTAGAGGACAGAAGTTTTCCCACTGCAGACACAGCTGATTCTCACAGCCAACTGGCCTGGAGGTCAAATCCCCCCAGTATCAACGACAACAATCAAGGCTTACCTACAACAAGACTGCGCACAAAGAACACTAGGGGGTGCACCAAGAAAACCTAAAAAAATGCGGAGACAAAGAAACAGGACACAAATGTCAGAAATGGAAGATATAGAGTTCAAAACCACACTTTTAAGGTCTCTCAAGAATTATCTAGAAGCTGCCGATAAACTTAGTAAGGCCCTCGAAAAGACAG
>NW_006285258.1:1348678-1349958 GCF_000327345.1 Myotis davidii
CAGGCGGGCAGGAAGCTGCCTTCGCATGACACCAGCTACCATGTCACAGTGAAAGCAGGACCAGCGCTTGTGCAGGGCACTGTGGACGGGCACTGGTCTGAGTGCTCGCACGCACCCACCCAGGAAGGAGGTGCTAGTCTGCCTGACGTACACCTGGACAATAATCGTGCACTTGTGGATGAGGACAAGGGCAAAGAATCGGGTTGGAACTGGGTGGAAGGGAGCTATGGGGAGAAAAAAGAGGAACAAATGTAATAGTCTGAACAATAAAGATTTCATAAAAAAAAAAAGTCTTTCTGCTCAAGTATTTTCTTATCTAAAAAATGACACTTGGCCAATCCACAACATATAAGGATGGTTTTAACTGCATGTAACAGAATACCCAATTAGAAGTGGTTTAAACTGGTAATTTTCAAACTTCTCATTCACTTAGTGATCTCATTAAAGTATAGATTCTGATGCAGAAAGTCTGATGTGAGCTCTGAGATTCTGCATTTCTAATCAAAAGTATTTTTATCTCATTTAATAAGTCCACAGGTATGTGGCTGTTCAGCAGCTCAAGCTTGACATCAAAGATTCAGGCTCTTTTCATTTTTCTCTTTGGCTATAACCAGCATGGAGACCTTTGTTCTTAGCCCACCAGTCTCAGAACGATTTTGTAACACTAAGTATCGTGTCTTCATGTAACAGGGTCAGGACAGGAAGGAAGGAAGGGCACTTTCTCAACTGTCAACTTCTATAAGAAAAACTGTCTTCTCTCCTGATCTTACCCATCAGCTCTGGGTCACATAACCATGCCTCTGCTGTAAGGATGTTTAGGAAATAAGCATCTGGCACTTTCAGTATATTTCAGAGATGGGTTTGCTAGTAGGGTAGAATGAATGAATGCATTTGTCTCAATACTGAACCAGATGAAGTACAGTTCAGTGCTCCCTTAATTCCCTGAACATTTCACTACAGCTACACTTACACATTTTGCATATCTGTCTGTCTGTGTGAGCTTCTCAATGTTCTGTTCATCCCTGCATCCTTCCCTGGCACACAACAGGCAATCTGATTGTTGAATCAATAATCTGGTGGTCACCTGCAGTTCAACTAACTACTTTTTATAAAGTACTAGAGGCCCGGTACACAAAAATTTGTGAACTCAGGGCAGGGGGTTGGGGGGCGTTCCCTCAGCCTGGCCCGTGCCCTCTTGCAGTCTGGGAACCCTTGGGGGATGATCACCTGCTGGCTAAGGCCCACTTCCCGGGGGACTGGACCTAAGCTGGCAGTCAGAC
>NW_006285258.1:1350058-1352656 GCF_000327345.1 Myotis davidii
CACAGAGCCATAGGGTGATCAGGGGGTTTGGGCCCTCCCCCCTGTCACGCTGATCCCAGTGCTGGGAGGCATATTACCCTTTTATTATATAGAATAGAGGCCTTGTCTATGGGTGGGAGCCAGCTGGTTTGCCCTGAAGGGTGTCCCGGATCAGGGTGGGGGTCCCGCTGGGGTGCCTGGCCAGCCGGGGTGAGGGGCTGAGGGCCGTTTTTAGGCTGGCCAAGCCCCCGAACTACGGAAGCTCCCAGCCTCTCCTTTTCTTCTTCTTCTTTTTTTATTCTGGGATTTATTTACCTTCTATAATTGAAACTTTGTTGCTTTGAGTGGAGCTCAGAGCTGGCCATGGCAGGCGTGAAGCTTGGCTTCCTCCATCATTGGGGTAACCAAGCCTCCTGCTTGCTCCAGCTCCATGGCTGCCGGCCACCATCTTGGTTGGGTTAATTTGCATATAGTCGCTCTGATTGGCTGGTGGGTGTGGCTTAAAGCATAGCAAAGGTATGGTCAATTTGCATGTTTGTCTTTTATTAGTGTAGGTAATTTAAATATACTGGTTCAAAGTCACACAGCAGAGTTAACACTTGAACACAGACTCCCAAATTCTCTACACGTTGCTTCTAATACACTGGTGGCTTTCAAACTTCACTCTTTAGCAGTAAACTTTTCCCTTCAAGCAAACGTCTATCTATAGGATAGTATACATAATTATCTTAGTACCAAATTTTGGATTTCTGGTGATTATTGAATAATCTTTTATTATTGATTCTCAGACAAAGGAAAATTCAAATCAATACATCCCTATAATTCCATAGCAATTTTCACAGTGATTGATATTATAAGTAAAGTGGCATACGATTCAAATGGCATGCCTTTAATTGCCATTTCAGGATAATTAATTACATTTTCCTGAGCTTGATCTCATCTGCATTTTTGGATGTCTATGGCAGTGGTTCTAATACTGGCTACACATTAGATTCACTCAGAGAACTTTAAAAATTCTGATGTCTAAGTCCCAACCCCTGAGATTCTGACTTAAATGGTCTTGTGTGCTGTAAGAAAGATCTGGGTTTTCAAAAAAATCTCTAGGGATTCTAATACATAGTAGCCAAGCTCAAGAATCGCTAGATTATGGAATTCACTTACTAAACAAAACCACATAAGCTATCAAATAGCTGCCTATGTCTTATTCTAGGGACCAATGGAATCTAATGCATTATAAAAATCTGAAATGTTTACTTTTTGTAATCCTCATCCACATTCCATAGAGATATTAATCATATCTAATTTTTCCCAATAAACGAACTTTTGCTAATACTTATAAATACAAAATAAATCTCATCAGAAAAAATAAGAATTTCTAAGGGCTTATGGAAATTCTTCTGCAATGTAAAAGTTTGCTATTCTTTTTATATAGCTCTAAAAGAGCTCTCCTGGCATTTCTTTTTATGAGAATTTCTTTGTATATAGAGATTTTGTTGTGGAAGTAACTAGCCTATACAAGATTACATTTTTTTTAAAATATATTTTATTGATTTTTTACAGAGAGGAAGGGAGAGAGATAGAGAGCTAGAAACATCGATGAGAGAGAAACATCGACCAGCTGCCTCCTGCACATCTCCCACTGGGGATGTGCCCGCAACCCAGGTACATGCCCTTGACCGGAATCGAACCTGGGACCTTTCAGTCCGCAGGCCGACGCTCTATCCACTGAGCCAAACCGGTTTCGGCTACAAGATTACATTTTTAACAATACAAAAAGTAATTACTACACATTTCTTCATCGACAGTTAAACACTAATACAGTATAAGAATTATTGTTGGAAACCAAGATGGCGGCATAGGTAAACACCGGAGATTGCTGCCTTGCACAACCACTTCAAAAATACAACTAAAAGATGGAACGGACATCATCCAGAACCACAGGAAGGCTGGCTGAGTGGAAATTCTACAACTAGAAGGAAAGAGAAAAGCATACCGAGACTCAGAGGAGGTGCGGTGCCGAAGTAAAATACAAAGGTGCAGAGGTGCATGTGGAGAGGGCTGGCGGCTGAGGACACGATTGTACGATTGTCTTTTTCCATTGGGAGGGAGTCTCAGTCTCTGGGCTCCAGTTCCAGGGGAGTCTCTGGGGATCCGGACTCATACGGGAGAAACGGGACTATCTGGCATCGGTCAGAACTCGAGGACAGCTTTCTCTCGATGCACTCGCAGTGATTGCTGGGGCCTCTGAGGGCAGGACTGAGAGCAGCCATACTGCTCGCTCCGCCTGCCCTGTTGATTCCCTGGGATCCTGCAGCACCCAAGCTGTGCATGGAGGCTTTTGCATATGAAAGGCCCAGCCCTTTGTAATTTGAAAATTACTTAACAAACTGCAGCTTCCCTAAGGCCCCAGGGCAACTTGCATTGCTTTACAGCTGGCTTCTGCTGGGTAGTCTCAGGTAGAGGCTAGATTAGCACCTCCTTAGATCCAAGAGCCAGTGGTCAGAGTGGGACCATCCAATTACAACTCAGATCTATAAGGGATACATTCAGGGGGCAGACTCAGTGAGCACCAAAGCCCCACTGAAGCAAGTCTTGCCCCATAAGGGTGTCTCCAGCACA